>NW_015544141.1:2871-3510 GCF_001515605.1 Sinocyclocheilus anshuiensis | reverse complement strand
TGTCTGGTCCCCGGCTATGTGCCCAAGGTTCCCACTACTCCCTTCAGGGATCAGGTGGTGAGCCTGCAAGCTCTGCTCCCGGAGAAGGCAGACCCAGCCCTAGCTTTGCTTTGTCCCATCCAAGCCTTGAGATGGTACGTAGACCAGACACAAAGCTTTAGGACCTCAGATTTGTCTGTTGTCTGTTACGGAAGCCGCCAGAAGGGGAATGCCGTTTCTAAGTAGAGGATGGCCCACTGGATGCCATCATGAATGCCATCACCCTGGTTTATCAGGCACAGGGTGTGCCCTGCCCGTTCAGGTTGCGAGCTCACTCTATTAGAAGTGTTGCATCCTCCTGGGCGCTGGCTCGTGTAGAATCTAGCTAACATGTTCGCTAGATTCTATAGCCTTCGTGTGGAGCCGGTTTCCTCCTGTGTTCTCCCCTCAAACAGGTAGAAGCACTGAGAGGCCCCGGTTTAGTGTCGGCTTGCTAAAACCGCTCCAGAGAGTCCATATTGTAGACCCTGTCGAGCTCCTCCATCCAATAGCAATCTTTCATTTGAAAGCCACATTTCTAGCATTTATAAAACTGCATTTTTCCATCTCAAAAATATATCTAAATTACGACCTATGCTCTCAATGTCAAATGCAGAAACA
>NW_015544141.1:274-2694 GCF_001515605.1 Sinocyclocheilus anshuiensis | reverse complement strand
TATATTAGCCCGGTTCTGTCAACACTGCACTGGCTCCCTATTAAACATCGTATAGATTTTAAAATCTTGCTTATTTCTTATAAAGCACTGAATGGTTTAGCACCTCAGTATTTCAACGAGCTCTTATTGCATTATAGTCTTCCACGTCCACGGCGTTCTCAAAACTCTGGCAATTTGATTATACCTAGAATATCAAAATCAACTGCAGGCGGCAGTAAAATAAGTTTTATCACAAATAAACCTTGAACTGAAGTTTCCAAAAAAACACTATCTGGAGCCCATTTAATAGGTCGGAAATGGACACATCCCATTTCCAACCTATTCAATGGGCCCCAGCTAGGAGGTTTATGGACA
Organism: Sinocyclocheilus anshuiensis; assembly: GCF_001515605.1. NCBI lineage: Eukaryota > Metazoa > Chordata > Actinopteri > Cypriniformes > Cyprinidae > Sinocyclocheilus > Sinocyclocheilus anshuiensis. The sequence continues at coordinate 2,340 of NW_015544141.1, read as the reverse complement.
CTATGATTTAAGGCCTTTAATCTTGAACTATTTCCATTAAACCTATATAGCCGCATTCAGAAGGCCCCCCGATTCAGAAGCATCCACTTTGGTGCCAAAATTCCACTGGGACACAGATCCCACTTGCAATTTATTGTATGGTTTCGGTTTAATAGATTGGTGGACAAACATCCCTCTAACCTATTATAGGGATCCCATTCAATAAATTGCAAATGGACACAGATCCCACTTGCAATTTATTGTATGGGAACACTTTAAGTGGTAAGTGGACAATCATCCCACTAACCTATTATAGTGATCCCATTCATTAAATGGCAAGTGGACACATGTCCTAATTGCAATTTATTGTATGGGAACACTTTAGGGGGTAAGTGGACAATCATCCCACTAAACTACTATAGTGGTCCTATTCATTAACCTCCTGGGGTCGAGGGTGCCGGCAGCACCCCTTGCAGATTTGAATGATAACAGCGAAAAGAACTTAAAATGCTCCTTCATACGTGATTGTACATATAAGAGTAATACAGCATTTAAATCTGTAAAGGGTCTACTTTTATTTGTGTACACTCACAATATCAACAAAACACTGTGCTTTTGCAAAATAAAGAAAATATACAGGGTGTGCTTTTAGCCGTCTCATTCTCCGCGCATATCTTTTTGAAACGCATCACTAAAATGAACTGAAACTCAGCGAATATTTGACACACACACACACATGCGAGATATATCTATAGAAAGCTTAACATGTCTACTTTTAAACGAAGTAAGTCATGACGAAAACAAATATTATGTGACAAAGTAATCGAGATATATCTATAGAAAGCTTGACATGTCTACTTTTAAACGAAGTAAGTCATGCCAAAAACAAATATTATGTGACAAAGTAATCAGTATGAAACCAACACGGTGTCAAATCTTGGCCGTCTGCCTTCATTATCTCTAAATAGATCACGCCCACGTGCCGATCGCGCTTTTGATATTACAATCGTCCACGTGAGATGCGCGCATGTAAACGCCCACATCACAGCAAACAAAGCAGCGAGACTTTTCCTCAAGTTCGTCTCGGCTATTTCATTTCTGGAAGAAGACGCGCTGAGAGGAATAAGACCGAAAGAGCTTGGGATTTTCCTCAGAAGAACGCACCGGCTTGACTTCCAGTGGAGAATATAATTTACACTAGTAAGTCTTTTTTTATTAGCCTACTTGCATTAGCTGTTATTGTGTTACTGTGACATAACTTGTACATATTTTACTAGTTAGACTTTTTCCAAACCATGATTCCTGACTAAATGTATAATCAAGTGAAACATTATGAAGATTCATTCACTGCATCTAATGTCTCACGATGCCAGGATGTTTTTTTTTTAATGTTCTATAAAATAGACAGTAACGGTAATATGAGTTATAATGTAATTAAAAAAGTAATATGAGTTATAATGTTAGAGTAAGAATGTTTAGACTAAACTTTACTATAGGCTCTGCTCGCGAAGATCTTTATAGCGTGCTTAACAATAATAATTTATTTTTAGCTTCTGTTCGGGAATATCTGCTCTGTTGTAAATGTTTTTAATGTTTTATAATCGGTCATTGGCGTTCGCGATCGTCTGAGGTATAAATGTATCAAGTAAGTTGTAAATAAGTGATCCATCGACAGACATATACGCACGTCCTTTTTTATCAGTGATGCAATTTATTTATCAGCTATGCATCTTCTGGTAATTGCTAACAACTATTTTAATTTTCGTTTAGGACTGTGGCTGCATCACTGGCATAATTGCACAAGAAAGGCACACATGTTGTTCAGTTTTGAGTTAGCTGAAAAATCATACGGAGTAAGTGTACAGTATAGTAATTGTACTTTTATTATGCCTAGACTATATGGTAATATTATTTGTGGTTGATAGTGGTGACAGTGGTGATACTCATGAAGTATGCATACTATACTAAGGTACTGTGGGGAAAAAATGCTAACAATTGTTTATAAAATTCTTTTAGGACTGAATACACCACTCTTGCCTTCACCTGCATCTCTCACAGTAAGGGGACGCTCGTTCAGTTTTCAACTC
>NW_015544141.1:0-161 GCF_001515605.1 Sinocyclocheilus anshuiensis | reverse complement strand
ATGGTAAACTATGTTTGCTATGTGGTAATTGTGTTCTTTGTTTCGATAAATTAGTACTAGTATCAGTGAACATCGTAATAATGTTAACAATGTAGTTTGTGTAAACAGCATGCTTATTTTTATTTCAGATGTGAGAATAACAGTGTAAAAGAACCTGTTGC
>NW_015544140.1:85365-89948 GCF_001515605.1 Sinocyclocheilus anshuiensis | reverse complement strand
TCATTGTTTTGTTAATTCGTATGACCTAAAGGCATCATAAAGCAGCGGTTCATATATGATTTGGAGCAGGGCCGTGCAGAGACCATTGGAGGGGCAGGTGCTCAAAGTATAAAAGGGGCACATGAAGCACAGCTTTTAATAGGGCTGTGCTCCTTGCTGACACATGTAAATCAGAAACTGATGCTTCTGTATAAATAGCAGCAAATGCCATGACAGTTTTGAAAAAGAAACACAAAACAGAAAAGACCATTTTAAGTTTAAAAGTAAGCACCTCTTAATCACTCTGGAATTAGAAACGGAATTATATTATTATTATTAGTAGTAGTAGTAGTAGTAGTAGTATTGAGTTTACAGGGTATGGTGGTTTTGCTGTTGTAAACACTACTTTTGTTGTTGTTGTAGAAAAAAAAAATATCTGTCTTATTTAAAATATAATTATATTCTAATCCTGTTCTGAATTTATTCATTTTTTGAATGATAATGATCATAAAAACAGGATTGATAAGTATAATTCGGAGGATGAGAAAATCAGTATAAGCCTGTTTTACCAGTGTTGTGATAATTATTTTTAAAGTAATAATAAGGTAATTTTTAAGTAATAGTTTTTAGTCAGATAACACAAAGACAAGAGCCTTCGACGCGCTTTAAACTTTTCTCAATCAAACAGCAAGAACGAAAGAGAACAGGCACCTTTGTTTACATTGCTGTGTGTAGAACATTAGCTGCATTATAGCTGCATTATATTTAATAAATATTTAATTTTAATGAAATGTTAATTCGTCCCCAACACTTTATTCGGGCAGGTGTGTTCACGTAGAGGTTTCTAGATTTAAATCTAGATTTAAATTCAAAGAGACAGTAGGCTATCGATAGTCTTTGCATGACCTGATGTTTATTCGCATCCAAAATGAGGAGATGTGAATATCAGGAGCGCTGAACACTTTCATACGGTGTCTGTTTCATTCATACTGGAAGCTGGAGGGCGCTCTAGCGCAGAAAGTCCAAAACAAACTCATAGAAGTAATAACTTATAGAGACAGAGCGACACGCGTCATAATCTGAAAACCACACCCACCGGGGGAAAACAATCCAACGCTCTCAATGGACTCCATGGCGGGAAGCTGCCACCTTGTCATTTCTGACTTAAAACAAAAAACAGAACAATGTCTAAAAGCTGCTGTGTGACAAGGTGTACAGTAAACAAGCGAAATAACCCAGAACTACGTTTTTATAAGCTGTCGATCAAAAAAATGAGCGTTTAAGGACACAAAAGTAGAGTACAATGTGTCATATTACTCTGAGAACTGTGCCTACTGGAGGAAAATGTAATCGACGAAAGGAAACATTCATTATTTTTAACCACGTCAAAGGATTATTTCGCCACCCTCTGTGAACCTGAGAGGAGGAGATATATTGAGAAACTAAATTTGATTGGTCTATGTCAGTGCCCCTTTTCCTTACCTTCCTTTTGTTTGAGAAATGATCCAACTGAATGGCCCAACGTGAAATACCCTGACATCTACAACTATTTGTGTCCTTAAATGCTTGTTTTTTTGGGGTGGACAGCTTATGGGAGCCAAATGCGAAAAAGCTCTACCTCCTTTAGTGGACTTTGCTATCCTAGGTACTACCAAAAGTCCAGAGTTTTGATGTTTGTCCAGAGTGATGGATTGTAGCGTGGTAGAAGACTAGTTAGGTACGCAGGAGCTAAACCATTAAGGACCTTGTTGGTAAGTAATAATATTTTGTAACGGATACGGAACGCAATAGGTAGCCAGTACAGAGACTGTAAAGTCGGCATGAAACGGAAGTTGCGATTGTCTTTTCTTCTCTACTGTGACGTATATCCGAGTGAAACAGCATCTGAAATGAGAGGGCAGGACTTGATTTCGTCCTTCTGGAATTGATTGGATCGTTGGAAGATGGGGCGTTGCTAACAAAATGGAGGCAGATATGAATGCCAGTTTGCAGTTAGTGGTGGAGCATTTCTCGTCTCCACTGGATTCACAGCCGACACCCAAGCACGAATAAATGTTTTATTTATTAAGGATGACGATGATCGATGGCACAAAACATGCCTAAACAGCGCGCGCGTGTGAGAGAGAGAGAGAGAGAGAGAGAGAGACTGCCTGAGTGACTGAGCGCGTCCTCCATCAGGTTAAGTCATATTTATGAAAAAAATTTGTTTGCGATGTCCTAAGAGTAATGTTGTCGTAATATCCTAATATCTTTTCAATGTTTAGGGGTAACATACTCCCTTATGACTGGTGTCAGTGCTATAAAGTGAAGCATCAGCTTCATCTTTTCTCCCTGTCATTTATCCCAGCGTTGACCCCTCACATCAATAGCTCCACCCTTGCGCCATAGCTCATGACCGGAAGAGAAGATGAATCGTTTTGAGGGGGAGGGGTCATTAGGAACATATTAAAGAAAATTATTATAGCCCATTGCTGCAGCTAACCTTACTTCCACAGGCTACAAACAAAAATATAAACAACAGCTGTGCATGCTCTCTTCACACCGTTCTTGTAAAATAATAACATTTCAATAATATAAGCATAGAAGCACACCAATTCACTCAGAATTCCACTTACCAGCAGCCGCGGACGTTATGAAGGCATCCTGGTAGAGCGCTAAATTACTAAAGGTGTCTGACCGTGAGGGATCGCCCTGGATGAGATCGTCAGGTGAGATCATCATCATGCTGATAATTTTATTTATGGCTAAATTATTATTCATTAATTTTACTAATAGTTAGATTGGGCAGGCCTTCACAAAATGGCGTTTAATTACCAAAAAAAAATTGCCTTGACAAAAGGGCACTTTTGGCATCAAGGGGAAATGGGGCAGGTGCTCCAGCAGCCACCGCACCCCCCTCTGCATGTGACTGAGCATGAGTAATTAATGACAGAATTTTCATTTTTGGGTGAACTACCCCTTTAACAAGTTTACCACTGGAAACCAGTTAAGTAGGATATTGCAGATTGTTGTAGATTATAATAGATGATATGGTTAATACAGAGTGCACACACACAAACACATTAGGGAAAGGTTGAGATGATGGAAGACTGGTGTACAACTTGAGGTACTTGCTAACGATGTTATGCCTGACACCAAGGCTTCGAAGCGTTTGTCGAGAACGTCAGGTACTTCCAGCCGGAGCTCCGTATCGAGGCTTGTATTGTTTTAGTGAAGTGAGAGACTCGTTTGATAGCAGTGCTTCAAGAAGGGGTTAACTTTTGGCGGAATTGATATTGTTTTTAAACTTCGACTGCCCTCTGTCCAGTCTACATGAATCACTATCACCTGCTTTTATCCATTTTCATTGCCCTCTGTTCAACAAAAGCACTCCCCAGTTACAAAGTAATATGAAACATGAATCAATACTGAGCTTGAAAACTTCAAAGAACTTGTTTGTTTGTTTAATATGTTTATGTGTGTCACATAACCTAACAAGACCTGACAAGAACGAGAAGTGGACAAGGAGTTACCATCAAAGATAAGAACGGCAAGGTACTGCTGACAGCAGAAGACCAAGAGAGAAGGTGGGTTGAACACTTCAAGGCCATGCTCAACCAACCAATGCCAGCAGAGCTTTTCGCCTTCAACCCACCCACTCCTGACAAGGATCTGGCCGTGAATCTGGATGCCATCACAACAACAGAGATGGCAACAGCGATCCGCCTGCTAAAGAATAACAAAGCGCCAGGATTAGACATGATATCAGCAGAAATACTAAAACATGGTGGCCACCCCATCATCGAACAAATAACGATTCTCCTAAATACATGCTGGGCAACAGCTCAAGTCCCAGAGGATTGGCGAAGAGGAGTCATCATCAAACTCCCAAAAAAAGGAAATCTCGCTGATTGCAACAACTGTCGCTCCTATCCGTTCCTGGAAAGGTATTCTGCATCATCCTTCTACGGTGCCTAAGAGAAGCAGTAGACAAGAAGCTACGAGAAGAACAAGCTGGATTTCGTTGCGGTCGATCCTGCAATGATCAAATCTTTACTCTACGGAACATCATCGAACAGAGTTTGGAATTTCAGCAACAACTATTCATCAATTTTATCGACTTTGTCAAGGCGTTTGACAGCGTGCACCGAGAATCGATGTGGTACATTGCTGGTGACTTTGGCATACCCGAGCGATTCGTTAACGTCTTTCGGAACCTATACTACAAGTCAAGCTGCTGCGTGCAAACTGAAACAGGAAACACTGATTTCTTTACCATCAAGACTGGTGTACGACAGGGGTGCATTCTGTCCCCCCTCCTGTTCCTCATGGTGGTTGACTGCGTCATGCAAAAAGCTATGGATCACCCTGAATTTGGAATTCCATGGCGAGGATCCGAACAGCTGACGTACCTTGATTTTGCTGACGACATCGCCCTACTTGGAACAACAAGGAAGAACATACAAGAAATGACAAAGAGACTGGAACAAGAGGCGGCCAAGATAGGGATTCGCATAAGTACAACTAAAACCAAGGTTATGCGAGTTGGATATGCCACCAACACCACCAAACATGCCCTTTTGAATATTGGACAACATCAAATTGAGGAAGTGGACAAGTTCATC
>NW_015544140.1:77770-82985 GCF_001515605.1 Sinocyclocheilus anshuiensis | reverse complement strand
TGATTTTGCTGACGACATCGCCCTACTTGGAACAACAAGGAAGAACATACAAGAAATGACAAAGCGACTGGAACAAGAGGTGGCCAAGATAGGGATTCGCATAAGTACAATTAAAACCAAGGTTATGCGAGTCGGATATGCCATCAACACCAACAAACATGCCCTTTTGAATATTGGACAACAACAAATTGAGGAAGTGGACAAGTTCATCTATTTGGGCAGTTTTTTGACGAGTGATGGAGATGCTGAGCATGACGCCACATGCTGGATTGACAAAGCTTCAGCAGTCTTCCAAAGACTAAAGCCCATTTGGACAGCCACAACAATTTCAATCAAGAGCAAGGTGCGTTTATTTAGCAGTATCATCGTACCAACAGCAATCTATGCGGTGGAAACTTGGAAGATGTCTGCGAGAATTGCCAAAAGGCTTAATGTCTTCCAGCAGCGATGTCTGCAAAGAATTCTGGGTGTGTCGTACCGAGACCATATCAGCGATGATGAGATTTATCGTCGAACTGACACTCGTCCACTCCAAGAAGTTGTCACCGAATGCCGACTAAGATTTGCTGGCCACATCCTTCTATGACTACCTTCTAGACATGCAAAAACTGCACTCATATGGAAACCACCCCACGGCAAAAGAAAACAATGTCGACCACGAACAACTTGGCGTCGTACCTTTATTAAAGATCTGAAAGCCATCAACCTTTCATGGGATAAAGCTGAAAACATCGCGGCCGATCGATCAAGTTGGAGGAAACTTGCCGCCCAATGCGCCTTACGGCACAGGCGGATCTAAGTCTAAGTCCTAAGTGTGTGTGTGTGTGTGTATGTTAATGTATCAAGCCTTTTTGAAGCACACATTTTGGTGCTGTCACACTCTTGACAGTGTTTTCCTGCACTGTATTTGGATCGACCAGCAAGTGTCCCTAGCGTGCTTTCGAAGCCTTGAGAATTGAACCACATCTGGCTGGAAAGCCTCACAGCTTCATGAAGCTTCATCTCGCCACCACTAGTACTTGCAGGTTTGTTGCTGACTGAAAATCGACTTGGAAAAGGCTAGTAGAACAGCGACCGTGGCACACAGGACTATAAGGCAGGTAAGCAGCACGTAAGAGATCTGTAGCTTCAGATGGTGTGTGTGCTCTATTTATGGTGGTGGTGATAAGGTTCGAGTCCCACCAGAGTCGCTGTTTTTATTTATGAAACAGTAGGTTCTCAACGTAATGACATTTGACATACAACATATATATATAATATATAAAATATTAATAAAATGAAGACACAATAGTAACTAAATAAAAATGTTGACAGTTTGGAAAAACAATAACAAATTCTTATGAACTGCTTTATGATTACCTTGCACTGATATCAGTTTTATTAGTATATACAAAATGTCAAATAAAAGGCATTAATAAAACTATACTATTGTAAAATATTAATAAAATCTAACTAAACTAATTCATTTATAATATAAATATAATACAGCTTGGTCGATATGTGTTAGAAAATACATTGCAGATCCAAGCTCAAATGAATCTTCATCCTGAACGACTGTCAATGAAAACATGACTCTCCATGCAAATAACTCCTCTTTGATTTTTCAGTATTGACAGACATCATTAGCTTAACAAATGCATGAACATGCAAACACGAGTGTGTTTGTGTGTGTTTGCCATAGTTACGACTGCAGTAAAAACTCCACTGGTTAATAAAACATCATCTGATCTGCTAAACAGCATTACATAAACCCAGAGCACATTTGTCACTGTCTGCTTTACATGATATGAATGAACTAAACAAATAAAGAGGAGAGTTAAGTCAGGAAAACTCCTGTCAGCATTTACTCATCCTCTGGACAAAGAAGCATTGTTAAATTATCAATACAGAATCATAATATTAAAGAATAATAGCAGCAGTCCATATAACTCATGCACTATATTCCAGATCATCTCAACCCAGTACGACAGACAGACATTTCAACGGTCTTATGGCTGAAAAGATCTTAAATTGCATTCATATTCACTTCATATTCAGAGTTGTCCAGGAGTAGTTTCGTGTCCCATCTGTATTTTCACCTGCTGCTCCTCCATATGTCCAGCAGGGGTCAGTGTTTCCCGACACACCTACTGACACTGCAACTGAGAGGCTTTTAAAATAAATTGAAAATCAATCAATTATGAATTATGTTGATTATAATAAATTAATACTTTTATAATAATGATGAATAATGTTATTAATCAAACAAGTATAGTTATATTCCTTTGGCAAATAAACAGTTAGGTAGAGTACAATAATTTACTGTTAAAATATTATTGTACATAAGACACCCTAGATATCACAAGGATATTATACTTAAGGAAGAAAAATTGTTTCTATTTAATGGATTAATCAAATGTATATATCATACATGTATATATACGTAAATTTTAATATGAATGACTCCATTTAAGAGTTATATTACTCAATGAACTGACTGAAAACTCAAATAATTTGTGTCACAGAACAATAACAAATCCTGATATAAGAAAGTAAAAATTAAGAACAAATTTGACCCTACAGAGGACAGGCGGTTTGGAGAACGGATGGATGGAAATTAACGAGCACATCAGTCTTAGTCAGTTGTTTTTTGACATTATACCGAATTAGACTTGGAAACTATTATTTGTTACAGACAATGTTGAGAATAAAGTGAAAATGAAATGAAAAGTGTTGATTGCGGCATTATCTGAGCATATCGCATCATATTTCTTTTTATGCATTCTACAGCGTTGCGCATTATAAGCAATCGCACATGATTCTGTTGAGTTTATGAATGCAATGACCAATCAGAAGCATTCAGATGAGTCAATGCTGAAAAGCTGGAGTTTTGTTCAGTGCGCGCGCTCGCTGACTGAATTCTGAATTGATTGAATTCTCTCCTGAATTTTCTCGTCATAAACAACAAAGTGCAGATGTATGTAAGTAAGAGATTCATTTCACAGTGTAGGCAGCTTCAGTGATAATAATGTGAGCTGTTTGAGAGTGCTTAAACTCATGCTAAACTAGTGATAATATGACAATGTAAATTCTTTGCTAGCTTTCAGTATATAATTTACTTGCTGTTTGAATAACCGTGGAATTTAAACAAAATAATGAAATAATTAGTAGCTTGCGATGTTTTTATTAAACTGTTATCACGTTAAATATAAATTCAGTCGTATTAAATATTTTATGACATGACACTCTAAAAAGTAAGGGTTTATGTTATGTTTATGCGTAGTTAATAGATTACACTAAGATTAGGCTACTTTTACCTGGAGGTGGTTCACCGCCTATGTTAAATAACCTGAAGCGGTTTCTCAGTCAGTAAAACAAACAAGAACACAGCGACCAAACTGTGCTGGATGAAGTGGACAATCAACTACACACAACTGAAACAAAAGACTACATTTTGAGAGTTAAAGTCCTGTGAATAAGAGGCCATTCACACCTAATCAGTTTTTGTGTCCAACTGCACTGTTTTTCAGTTGTTTTCCTATGTGAACATGCAATGGATGTCTTTGACCATTCCGTTGCTTTTTGTAAATAAAAAATAAATAAAAAAGCGTCTCTGTGTGTACCCTCAGCTGAAATCCTGCAGGCGCCCCTGTCCACCAGAAAATTCACTTCTACTCCTTTCTTGCAAACTTTGGTAATAAAACAGCTGATATAGTTTCTACTCTAACTAGCTAAACACTACTAAATGTGCTTGAGAATCGTGTGAAATAAACTAAACACTCACAAGCAAAACTGTATGTTCTGCTTTGATTTCAGTGACATTATCAGCATTACTACGGAGAGACAGAAAATCTATACACATTTCCATTAATTTCTTTAGTACCAATTGTAGAGACTAGTTTTTCTCCACATTGATTTGATTATTCACTATGATCTCTCAATATATATATACAGGTATATACACCATCTGAAGCTATAGATCTCTTATGTTCTACTTACCTGACTTATAGTCCTGTGTGCCACGGTCGCTGTTCTACTAGCCTCTTCCAGCACGTAAAAATACAGATGGGACACGAAACTACTCCTGAACAACTCTGAATATAAGTGAATATGAATGCAATTTAAGATCTTTTCAGCCATAAGACCGTTGAAATGTCTGTCTGTCCTACTGGGTTCAGATGATCTGGAATATAGTGCATAAGTTATATGGACTGCTGCTATTATTCTTTAATAGATTCTGTATTGATAATTATGCTTCTTTGTCAAGAGGATGAGAAAATGTATTAAACCAATATTGACACTGAATATCTGATAATCAAACAAAACACACAAAGCATTAACAAAAATTAAGATTAGGCTATCTAGTAAATATATATTCTTATTGTATATGGGTAAAAGTCTGGTTAATCTATTGCTTATATTTGAAAAATTGGTAACACTTTATAATAACGTTCAGTTGTAAGGCATTTATAAGTGATTAGTTAATGATGAACTAATCATTTACAAAACATAACTATGTGTTCATAAATGATTAATAAGTGATTTGTTAATATTTTTATCTATGTTTTGTAGGTTGAGTTATAAATCATTTACAAGTGATTAGATGATGATTAACTAATCATTTACAAAACATGACTATACGTTTACAAATGATTAAGTAATATGCTAACGATTTACCAATCTGTCACAAGTTATCTTAAAAAATAGCATATCATGAAATAATCAAACACATCCTAGTTAATATATTATTACTCACTTATAAATCATTGAAATGTCAACATTGTACTATTATCTCACAGCGTTAAAAATACTCCATGTGTGTCAGAAAAGACATCTGTCTACACCCTCACCAGTCAGCCCTTACACTGCAGTACACACTACAAAGTATTCAAAACCTGTTGTGTAAACACATTAATAAATAATTTACAAAGCTTTCTGTATCCCCTATTCTAAAGTGTAAACTACTCATCAGTTGTAAATGTTTTACTCATCATTCGTAGATCTTTCACCCCAGTTTGCACACACACACAACCTGTAATCGGCAGGTTTGTAAAACATTTACAACTGATGTACAAATGATTAATCTTTAGTCTTGGGTGAATTGATAAAAATCGTCTCGGTTACGTATGTAACCCTCGTTCCCTGAAGGAGGGAATGGAGATGTCACGTCGTGACCGACGAATTGGGATATCGCTTCGATAGACCAATCTACTTCGAGTGTAAACTAAACGAGACA
>NW_015544140.1:76816-77358 GCF_001515605.1 Sinocyclocheilus anshuiensis | reverse complement strand
GAGACCAATCTACTTTGAGTGTAAACTAAACGAGCCAATGGACATTGGCATGCGATGATTGCATCCAGCTGCCGGTGAGCATAAAAAGGTAGCAGGTGCAACGCATACCAGGTTTTCGCTGAGGAGCCGAGCCGGTAACCCGGCCGCTCAGCAGTGGTACAGCAGCAATGGCGACGGCCTGACTGTAAGCAGACTCGTCACTGTCCTGAATGAGGCCGATGAGTGTGGTGTCATTTGCAAACTTCAGAAGCTTGACAGAGGGGTCTTTTGATGTGCAGTCGTTGGTGTAGAGGGAGAAGAGCAGTGGAGAGAGAACACAACCCTGAGGAGCTCCAGTGCTGATGATACGGGTGCTGGATGTGTATTTTCGAGCTGAAGTCCACAAACAGGATCCTCACATAAGTCCCTGGTCTGTCTAGATGTTGCAGAACATAATGCATTCCCATGTTGACTGCATCGTCCACAGACCTGTTCGCTCTGTAGGCAAACTGAAGAGGATCCAGCAAGGGTCCAGTGATGTCCTTCAGGTGGGCCAGCACCAG
>NW_015544140.1:76376-76674 GCF_001515605.1 Sinocyclocheilus anshuiensis | reverse complement strand
GGTTGCGAGTTCGAGTCTTGTACCGGCAGGGATTGTAGGTGGGGGTAGTGAATGTACAGTGCTCTCTTCCACCTCCTTGAGCAAGGCACCGAACCCCCAACTGCTCCCTGGACGCCGCAGCATAAATGGCTGCTCACTGCTCCGTGTGTGTGTGTGTTCACCACTGTGTGTGTGCACTTAGGATGGGTTAAATGCAGAGCACTAATTCCGAGTATGCCACATGTCACATCACTTTCACTTTTCACTTGAAGCATGAAGGGACTTTGCACAGCTCCAGTGATCTGTTGAAAATCTGTGT
>NW_015544140.1:75887-76188 GCF_001515605.1 Sinocyclocheilus anshuiensis | reverse complement strand
GATTTCAGACAGACTGGTGTAACACAGTCTGGGCCTGGTGCTTTTTTCCTTTTCTGCTTCCGGAAGACCTGGCGCATCTCGTCTTCACTGATTTAAGGTGCAGGTGTGGGGGAGATGGGGGTTGCAGGAGGTGTGAACGGTGTGAATGGTTGTGTGGAGAGGTGTTCAGGACGGGTGTGGGGTGTTTTTTCAAACCTGCAGTTGAACTTATTCAGATCGTCTGCCAGTTGTTGATTCTCCACAGTGCCGGGGGATGTTGTCTTGTAATTGATGATTTCTTTTAGACTTTTGCACACTGTTG
>NW_015544140.1:75216-75421 GCF_001515605.1 Sinocyclocheilus anshuiensis | reverse complement strand
CACTCTGATCTCCTTTTCCAGTGTGTATTTGGCCTGTTTATACAAGACATTGTCCCCTTCCTGTAAGCATCTTCTTTGCCTGATGGAGCTGTCTTGAGTTTTGCAGTGAACCATGGTTTGTCGTTGTTGTAAGTTAAATGAGTCCTGGTAGGAATGCACATATCTTCACAGAAACTGATATAAGATGTTACAGTCTCTGTGAGCT
>NW_015544140.1:73166-75008 GCF_001515605.1 Sinocyclocheilus anshuiensis | reverse complement strand
TATATTACTGTCTCTGGTGGGACATGTGATGTGCTGTCTGTATTTTGGCAGTTCACGGGAGATATTTGCTTTATTAAAGTCCCCAAGAATGATTAAAACAGAGTATTAAACAGAGTGTTGTTTTTCTGTCTCTGTGATCTGATCTGCGAGTTTCTGTAAAGCTCAGCTCACGTGCCCTTGCGGAGGAATGTAACTCCTGTGGCGAGTAGAAAGGCTTACAGTTAATGAAAAGCACTTCTAGATCTGAACAGCACATCTTCTTTAACACGGTTACATATGTACACCACCTTTCGTTGATGTAAAAGCATGTCCCGCCGCCGCGCGATTTCCCCGTTGATTCTGCGTCACGGTCTGCTCTGAACAGCTGAAAGCCCGGCAGATTTAACACGCTGTCCGGTATGGCATCATTCAGCCAGGTTTCCGTGAAACACAGAGCAGCAGAGTGTGAGAAATCCTTATTTGTCCGGGAGAGCAGAAGGAGTTTGTCCGTTTTGTTGGTTAGAAAGTGGAGGTTCGCCAGATGGATGCTAGGCAACGGCGTTCGAAATCCGCGCTGCCTGAGCTTCACGAGGGCGCCGGCTCGCTTCCCCCGTCTGCGCGTCCTGAAGCGCTTGATCAGCGCCGCTGCTCTGCCAACTACTATGTCCAGCAAAACATCAGAACAGTCGTAAACCAGTAATATATAGGGTGATGTGTAGTGCCGAATGTCCAGCAATTAGTCTCTGGTGAAACTGATTGCAGGGATATAACTAAAGACAGGACAAACTAACAAAAACACAAAAACAACTGCAGAGCACGCCACGGAGGCCGCCATCATCATCGCCGCCATCTTGTGTTTTTTTAGTCACCATTGTGACAGTGATATTGGATAACACTGGGAGAACGTACCCGTTCCATTTGGAACAGGAACGTTGCGGAAGCCCCATCCTTCCCGAAGGAGGTTTCGGAAGCACTTACACATATGGACAACCGTTTAGGTGCATATGGAAGATTAGAGCTGATTGTAACCTTCTTGGAAATGGCAGAAGTCTGCCGGGGAAACACAGGCTCTGATGCTATACTGTGGACTTTACACATATGGGATCCACTTAGGTCTCAACATATGGAACCCAGCCCTCTTCCAGTTCTCACGGATTCATTGAGTGAGGGCCTGGCGCCGGACGTTCCGCCACGTCTGGCTGCCGAGGGGATGGAGGAGCTCGACAGGGTCTACAGTACAGACTCTCTGGAGCGGTTTTAGCAAGCCGACACTAAACCTGGGCCTCTCAGTGTTTCTACCCGTTTGAGGTGAGAACACAGGAGTATATCTATTGTGCTTGATAAGCCAGGGTGATGGCATCCACTATCCAGTGGGCCATCCTCTGCTTAGAGACGGCATTCCCCTTCTGCCGGCCTCCGTAACAGACAAAGATCTGGTCTGAGGTCCTAAAGCTTTGTGTCCGATCTACGTACCATCTCAAGGCTCGGACCAGACAAAGCAAAGCTAGGGCTGGGTCTGCCTCCCCCGGGAGGGAGTAGTGGGAACCTTGGCACATAGCTGGGCCGGGGCCTCAGGATTACCTGTGAGTCAGCCGGCCCAAACTCTAGGCACGAATCGACGACCGAAAATGTTTGCAGGTCCCCTAGCCTCTTGATGGAGGCCAGTGCAAGCAGTAGCAGATTCTTCATTGATAGAAACTTCAGCTCAACTGAATGCAAAGGCTCAAATGGGCCCTGCTGTAGTGCCTTGAGCACTAGAGTCAGGTCCCAAGAGGGTATATAGGGGGGCCGTGGAGGATTTAACCTTCTCGCCCCCTTAAGGAACCTGACGACCAGGTCATGCTTCCCCAGCGACCTCCCTTC
>NW_015544140.1:72567-73072 GCF_001515605.1 Sinocyclocheilus anshuiensis | reverse complement strand
GCGCACTGAACGCTCTTTGTTTGCACGTGTCAATGTTTACAAATAGATTAAATGAAAAGGGACATAATTAATCTTGACAAACTTATATCATTCTAAAGATCTAAGCCGCAAACATCGACGATAGATCGCTGTTTTTCAATGGAAAGCTTATAAAGAATGTATTTGCTAAATTTGTGTAAGCAGTACACATCAAAACATGCATAATCAAAACGCAGTACGTACCAGATTAATCGTAATAATGAGTCATAAACGCATCCACAGCTGTAAATCCCGGTTTATTTAGAAAGGTAAGGGTCCACTGAACGACATCCCATAGAGCACTTTTAGTCCAACGAAGCAACAACGTTGTAATATGGATAGTAATTCCTTTGTTTACGTCTCATTTCTTCGGGGACAGTTATTGTTTGTATCCGTTATGGAATAACTTATGCTAAAAAAACTGGGTCTTGGTTGTAAAAAACAGCATGGTTTTGTAGCATACAGTGTCACAAACAGAATGAGACCA
>NW_015544140.1:71363-72418 GCF_001515605.1 Sinocyclocheilus anshuiensis | reverse complement strand
TCATTTCTTCGGGGACAGTTATTGTTTGTATCCGTTATGGAATAACTTGCACTCAAAAAACTGCATCTTGGTTGTAAAAACCAGCATGGTTTTGTAGCATACAGTGTCACAAACAGAATGAGACCATCCACAAAACAAAAGTAAAAGATACGTGGAATATTGTTTATTTGAATTCTGGTGCTCTCTTGTGACGGCTCGTGACGCACGCTGTGATGCACCTGTCATCTGATGGGGGCGTAATTTAGCGATCGGCTTTTTGCACAAATAATTCTTTTTTTTTTTCTTTTTCAACATTTTTCATATGTGTGTGTGTTCTGTTGGGAATGTGACTGTATCTGCATGATTACCATCTGTATGAGCACACATCAGCGTGTGATAACTGTGTGTATGACAGCTATCAGTGTGAATGCGGTCTATATGAATAGAGTGTGATTACTGACTATATAGCTGGCCATCTGTATGTGATTACTGACTGTATCAGCAGCTATGAGTGTGAATGCTGTATTTCTAGCAGTCACAGGATGTAGTTAACTATTCTTTTTTCTTATTTCTTTTTATTACTCAAACATTATTCTTATTGTATTTTTCTAGCGCTCAAATAAATCACTTATACGATGTCTAAGATTCTGTCTATTGATTTATAATTGAAAAAAATATGCAGTGGTATATTGAATGACTAAAATAGTTTATAGAACCCTTCAATACATTTGGTAAATATTTTTTCTCAGACAGGGGTGAAGGGGGACTAGACATAGTCTCAGAAAAATGGTTGCAGGAATCTAATTTTTCATGGTATCTTCTTCTAGATTTGAAATAGAAACTCATGAGACATGTGACTTTCAACCCATTACTTTACTGGATTTCTCCAGGACTGATGTCATGTATTTTTATATGAAAAAAAAAAATTCAGTGTCGTACAATTTAGGATAGTAAAGCCCAACGTGTCTTCTTTCCAAATACACCAAAATTGTGTGTGTGGCACACTGAAGTCAGGAACTGTTACAATTTAAATTTAGGTAGGTCATTTTCAGCTGTGAGTCCCAAAATGGGGGGTG
>NW_015544140.1:70196-70442 GCF_001515605.1 Sinocyclocheilus anshuiensis | reverse complement strand
CTGAAGGAATGGTGTCAACTTCCTCCTGGGGTAGGTCACCTAGAACCTCCGTGTCCCGTCCAGGGACCAGTCATGAAGTCTCCAGAGGTCTGGACGCGGGTGCCAGTGCGTCCGTGCAGAGTGTTCCCTCGGTCAGGGAGTAAAACAACTGCCAGTGAGACATTTGGTCTTCATAACATAGTGAATACCAGTACACACACACACTCTCTCTCTCTCTCTCTCTCTCTCTCTCACACACACACACAC
>NW_015544140.1:67753-69754 GCF_001515605.1 Sinocyclocheilus anshuiensis | reverse complement strand
ACACACACACACACACACACACACACACACACACACACACCCCAGTGTTATTTTAGTATCATTGAGATACAGTTTTTTTTTTTAATGTCTATATTTTTATTTTTATTTTTTATTTCAGTTTCAGTTTTAGATTTAGATTTTATAGTATATGGAGTACTAAAACTAATTGAAAATAAACATTACCAATGATAAACATTAAGAATTTTAAGAGTTTTTTTGTTAAAGTAACTTTTTTTTTTTTTTAGTTAACTGTAATATGGCTCCCAATCTGATTAACACACACACTGAATGGCCCCAACAAACTGCAAAATTAACAAGACTGAACAGGAAAATTGAACTTAGTGTTTGGATATTTGTTTTCTAAATGTCTCTTGACTTTTGCAACCAATTTTTGGGTCTCGAAGCACCAGATGAGAAAAGCTGTTCTGTAGTTTCCAAGTAGCTAAATATAATCAATATATTTAAAGTAGACTAAAAATGATCATGATTTTAATGTTAAAGGACTGTAAGATGCTACAGTAAAAATACATAATCATCCCTTACTAATAGAAACTGTAAGAAATGTAAGTTTAAACTGTCTAAGAACTCTAATGCCGAGTTCACACTGAATGATTTTCAAACTCGTCGGATCATAAGTTTAAACTGTCTAAGAACTCTAATGCCGAGTTCACACTGAACGATTTTCAAACTCGTCGGATCACCGTTGATTTCACACTGCGTGACTATCTGAGGTAGCATTCAGTTGCTGCTGTGTTCACATTGCACGATGGATCGGCAACAGGGGGTTTCACACTGCATGACTTCACAATAGGAAGAATCGCTGACAGCTTTGTGTTCTGCAAAGAGAGTTGAAGGTAAATAATTTTGCAGTAACTGTTATGCTGATGTTGTGGCTGGTCAAGCAAATGTTTGTGCTTGTTTCTGTATGATATAATTGTTCATATATCTATTAAAATACTGATATTCTGGTCTATAACTCCTCCCCGAACTAACCTCTGCCCTGTATCTTGGTCTCTCGTTGGCTGTAGGTCATCACCGATGTGTTTTTCAGTCAGAAATCATTGCACACAGCGTGATTGTGAATCGTCTACAGCTCCAGATATTTAGCATGCCAAATATTTTGTGGGTGTCGGCGATTCCCTCAGATCGCGTCTTTGATAATTCACACTGCGTGATTGTTCGGGCATTTGTCGGCGATTTCGCAAAACCTGTCGGCGAGTGAAAAATCGTGCTAAAATCGTGCAGTGTGAACTCGCTATAAATCCAAAATCCAAGTTTTTCTCTACTGTAAATGTCAAAATAATAACCTAATATTTTGCTACCTTATTTTGTACAGTAAAATTCTGGCAAACCACAGCTGCCACCTTTTACTGTACATGTGTAACTGCAGTGTTTATGAATCAGTAAAGCAACTTCTGTCTAAAGTATATTGTGTGTAAATTAATCTCAGTTGCCGTCTAGGAGACAAGGTCCTCACTGGGGATCTGTCTCTGGGGCTCATCTAGTTGTCCTGGTCCCCGCTGACATTCAGGGCTGTCGAGGCTGTACGATGACCTCAGAATAAGAAAGAAACAGACTAATATTAGCGTAGATGCCATTCTTCTAACGATGTAGCAAGTACATCGGGTGTTATGGGAAGTTTTCCCGGTTCTGGTTGTCCTAATTAATGCAGCCTAAAATCCCTTTAACGGATTTTAATATAAGAAGTGTGTTATGTGTAAGCCAGGTTAAAGAGATGGGTCTTTAATCTTCTCGCCTGGTGCACGACTCTGTCTCAGCCTTGTCTCTGCTGTTCTCCCTTGACCCTGTATTGTCTGACTATTCTAATAAAAGCTGCAAATGGATCCACACGCTTCTGACTGGTCGCAGCAGAAGACTTCGCCAAACAGCGATCCAGCAGCGTTCGTGCAACTATCCACGGAGCTCACTGCACAGGCCTCACAGCTCGCCATGCACCAACACCAGTTAAACCGGCTTACTAATTTAACTGAGGAACTGGTC
>NW_015544140.1:65945-67439 GCF_001515605.1 Sinocyclocheilus anshuiensis | reverse complement strand
CTTGCCGGTATTTGACCCTGTATTGTCTGACTATTCTAATAAAAGCTGCAAATGGATCCACACGCTTCTGACTGGTCGCAGCAGAAGACTTCGCCAAACAGCGATCCAGCAGCGTTCGTGCAACTATCCACGGAGCTCACTGCACAGGCCTCACAGCTCGCCATGCACCAACACCAGTTAAACCGGCTTACTACTTTAACTGAGGAACTGGTCAAAGCACTGCAAGGGCTCAACATATCGTAACCCGAGGCCGCCTCTCAACAGCCGCCTATTCGCAGTAACCCTCCACCAGCTCAGACACCCCCAATCAGTCCACGACTCGCTTTCCCCGAAAAATTTGATGGTGAAGCCACCAGATGCAAAGGCTTCCTACTCCAGTGCTCGCTGTTTGTTAACCAACAGCCCTCGCTGTACCCCACAGACTCTAGCCACATTGCATTCGTTTGCTCATTACTCACTGGGAAGGCACTGGAGTGGGTCACCGCTGTCTGGAGGATGGATGGTTCGTCATTTCCCACCTTCAATGCATTCCTGTAACATTTTCGCGATGTTTTCGAACATCCGGCCGAGGGGATGAGTGCGGGCGATCAACTCTTAACTCTGCAAAGGCTTCCTACTCCAGTGCTCGCTGTTTGTTAACCAACAGCCCTCGCTGTACCCCACAGACTCTAGCCGTATTGCCTTCGTTTGCTCATTACTCACTGGGAAGGCGCTGGAGTGGGTCACCGCTGTCTGGAGGATGGATGGTTCGTCATTTCCCACCTTCAATGTACTCCTTCAACATTTGCGCGATGTTTTCGAACATCCAGCTGAGGGGATGAGTGCGGGTGACCAACTGTTAACTCTCTCTCAGGGGAGAAAGACGGCCGCCGAGTACGCTCTGTCCTTTCGAACCCTCGCGGCTCAGACTACATGGGTAGAGGACACGCTAAAGCTCTTGTTTCGGAGGGGATTGAATTTAGAGCTTCAATCGGAGCTGGCCTGCCGGGATGAGGGAAGGAGTTTGAGTGAGTTAATTGAATTCGCTATCCAAATTGACAATCTGATCCACTCTCGACGCTCAACTCGAGCCACGCCCCGTTACAGGCCTGAAACCACTACTGCAGCCGAACCCATGCAACTAGGATTTACTCACCTCACCTCCGAGGAACGCGAACGCCGCATGCAGAACCAACTTTGCCTCTATTGCGGTCAGGCCGGACACATGAAAATCTCTTGCCTGGTCCGTCCGTCTTCCAGTTCTCGATCGGTGAGTGTCAGTACTCGTATTGCAACTTCTGCATCAAGCATTAAGTTACCGGCCAAAGTATTTAACCAAGACAAGATAATTACCACTACTGCTCTGTTAGATTCTGGAGCAGCCGGGAATTTTGTGTCATGAGTTTGCTATACAACATAAACTGAAACTAACCCCCTGTAACTCTCCCATGGCAGTGGAGGCGCTACATGACCACCCTCTCGGAGAGGGAAAGGTTCTACGCATCACAGCAGAAG
>NW_015544140.1:59080-65775 GCF_001515605.1 Sinocyclocheilus anshuiensis | reverse complement strand
GGTGTTACATGCCAAGATCGTTGTCTCTCAAAGGTTCCCCGAGCTTCCAGTCATGCACCTTCACCGCCTGTTCAGAGCACAGACAATCTGAACCTCCCCCCAGAATACTCTGATCTCACCAAGGCGTTCAGTTATAACCGTCCTCCTCTTTTGACCCTCAACCTCTCCCGCTTCAGCCGGGTTCTTCTTCGTAAAGAAGAAGGATGGAGGTTTGCGACCGTGCATTGATTACCGTGCCCTCAATTTCCTAGGATTTGCAAATTTCTACAGGCGATTTATCAGAGACTTCAGTGCAGTCGCCGCCCCTCTGACAACCATGACTAAACGTCATGCTGCTAGATTGATTTGGTCACCAGAGTCATGTCAAGCATTCAATGAACTAAAGACTCGGTTCACTTCCGCACCCATCCTTCGACACCCCGACCCAGAGAGCGAGTTCATAGTGGAGGTCGACGCCTCTAACACAGGGGTAGGGGCTATACTGTCTCAACGTCATGGTACACCAGCAAAGATGTATCCGTGTGCCTTTTTCTCCCGCAAACTCACAGCCACGGAACGGAATTACGACGTGGGCAACCGTGAACTTCTTGCTATAAAGTTAGAGCTTGAGGAATGGCGTCATTGGCTGGAGGGAGCTGCTCATCCATTCATCGTTCTCACGGATCATAAAAACCTTGAGTATCTGCGCTCAGCTAAGCGTCTAAACCCCCGACAGGCCAGGTGGGCATTGTTTTTCACGAGATTTCGGTTCACGGTGACATACCGGCGAGGCACCAAGAATACCAAGGCTGATGCTCTCTCTTGCCAAACTGAGGAAACAATCCATTCCATCTCCAACAACAATATCATTCCCGACAAGCTGCTCTTGGCACCAGTACAATGGGATATCATGACTGAGATTGAACATCTGAATCTTCTAAATCCGCCGCCTCCTGAATGCCCTGCAAACCTCACCTATGTCCCTGAATCCCTTCGACCACGACTTCTAACCCAAGTACACGTAACGCTCAGTTCGGGTCATCCTGGAATCACTGCCACAGAAAATTTACTCAGGAACCGATTCTGGTGGCCCACATTGCTGACTGACACAACCAAATTTATCCAGAACTGTATCACATGCAACACATCCAAATCCCCTAGACAGCTTCCAGCCGGTTTGCTAAATCCACTACCTACCGCACACCGACCTTGGTCTCATATTGCCATCGATTTCATCACCGACCTGCCCAATTCTCAAGGTAACACCACTATACTCACCATTGTCGACCGATTCTCCAAAGCCTGCCGTCTGATTCCGCTGCGGGACAACTTCCAGCCGGTTTGCTAAATCCACTACCTACACCACAACGACCTTGGTCTCATATTGCCACCGATTTCATCACCGACCTGCCCAAGTCTCAAGGTAACACCACTATACTCACCATTGTTGACCGATTCTCCAAAGCCTGCCTTCTGATTCTGCTGCCTAAACTCCCCACATCCTTCGAAACCGCTGAACTACTTTGTAACCATGTGTTCCGTTTCTACGGATTACCCGATGACATAGTATTCGATCGAGGACCCCAGTTCACTTCTAGGGTATGGTCTGCCTTTTTCAGGCATCTCAATGTGAACATCAGCCTCACATCCGGCTACCACCCCCAATCCAACGGGCAAACTGAGCGCCTGAATCAGGAGGTGATACGATTCCTCAGATCCTACTGCCAACAGCAACAATCGGATTGGAGCAGATACTTGCTATGGGCAGAATATGCCCAAAACTCATTGAGGAAACCCTCCACCGGTATGACCCCTTTCCAGTGCATCCTGGGCTTTCAACCTCCACTGTTTCCCTGGTCTGGCGAACCCACCGAATTACCTTCAGTCACAGATTGACTAACTGATGACGAGGAATTGACAGAGCACCCATCGAGTCTTAGACAGTGTTCTGTTGTGTTCTATTGTGTTATTACATGCAGAGTTTTTTGGGTCCTATAATTAACATCTCTGTTTTTTCAGAATTTAGCAGTAAGAAATTACACGTCATCCAGTTTTTAATATCGAGTATGCATTCCACTAGTTTTTCAAATTGGTATGTTTCGCCGGGCCACAAAGAAATATGGACAGAAAAGGGAGATTCGAGATCGGACTGTAATTAACTAGTTCTTTGGGGTCTGGTTGTGGTTTTTTGATGAGAGGCTTAATAACAGCCAGTTTGAAGGTTTTGGGGACATATCCTAATGACAATGACAAATTAATAATAGTCAGAAGAGGATCTATGAGTTCTGGAAGTACCTCTTTTAGGAGCTTAGATGGAAAAGGGTCTAACATACATGTTGTTGGTTTAGATTATTTAACAATTTAATACAATTTGTCCTCTCCTGTAGTAGAGAATAAGTGGAATTGTTCCTCAGGGGATCTGACCTGATGCGGTGCACTGTCTGATGCGATACTGTAGCTGACGGCTGCATTGTTACAATTTTATCTCTAATAGTATCGATCTTGGAATTACTGTTCACTCTCTCAATTGATTAAAATCATCATTAAAGCTTAATAAACAAAGCAAATCAAATCACAATCAAAATCAAATGTCATCTTACCTTCAATGCTAGGTTCACTCACACTCCATAACCAGACAATCACATCCCGTCCATCTCTCTGTGGCTCTGAACCAAAACCTAGTGCGCTGCCTGCGTAGGTAGTATTTTAAGTCATCATGGTGATCCTGACAGAAAAGCTGTTCCCGAAACTGGGCGGCAAAGATGAAGTTTCAATGTGGATTTGGGGTGAGATGAAGGAAACTCCAAATTGTCCCCCTTTTTAAATGATTGTAGAAAATAATTGATTATGATAGATGTTGGTAAATTAAGCATCGAACTCTACAGGGTGTAGTATTAGGTTAAATACGGTAGTGTTCAATTCCATAGCATACACGTGTGGAGCATATATTCAGTGTGTTACGGTTCGAGAGAGAATAATAATGTTTTGAGAAGAGTTATATGGCTGGCTGTTGTGATCTCTGCAAAGAGGCTGTCGTGTAAATATTAGATTGCAGAATACAGGGTTCCTTATGGAGTTGTGCAGGTGACGTTAAACTTTCAATTATCAAAGAATAGTGGACATGTGGAGGGTTTCTACAATTAATAAACAGAATGTGCACAGAACCACTCAAATATCTGCATATTATCTGATTATTTGTGTATTTCATAGCACTGTAGCAGGGAAGGCCAGTTTATATAAGAACCGTTCCTGGCAAAATTCTCTTACTCTTACTCGTCCTGTCATCATAATTAAGTACACATACTGTATGCGCTCATACTTCTGCTCTTCCAAACATGACACTAAACATTATTTTGCTCTCAGGACTGCAGTCAATGGTCAAGTGGTGTCTGGATTGAACATGTAAGTGCATGCTATAATAATGCTGAGAAACGTATGCTTCAAATATGAAATCGTGAATATAGAAAAACGAAAGAAGAAAAATATGAAATTATTGAAATTTAAATAGATTTACAGTGCATACTATTGAATTTGAGTGGTGAGGGCCTAAAAAGTGAGAGTTGAAAAGCAAAGCGTTTCAAAGTCATCTGCATACTAAAATAAAAAAATAAAAAAGTAACACTTTAGAATACTGTTTCTTACTTACTGCATAACTAAGAAGGAATTATTGAAGAACTAACAGGTAAATATTCATTAAAGGGGTCATATGATGCTTTTTTAAAGATCATTATTTTGTGTATTTGGTGTAACAGAATATGTTGACATGCTTTAATGTTCAAAAAACACATTATTTTCCAAATACTGTACATTATCGTAGGTCCTCTATGCCCCGCCTCTCTCAAATGCTTCGTTTTCTACAAAGTCCCTCCTTCCGACAAGCGCAGTCTGCTCTGATTGGCCAGCTGACCCAGTGCATTGTGATTGGCCGAACACCGCAAGCACTCGTCGGAAATGTAACGCCCCTTACCATAATCGCGAGCTTCATCTTTCAAAATAAATGTAAAGACAGAGCCCGAAAGGGGAACAGAGTCGCGTGACAGACACAGTGATGAAGTTGGTATGTGTTTGCAGTACACAAGCCACGGTTAAGACAGGTGACTCCACTGTGATGTGACCCTCTCTCGCGCTCTCTCACACACACGCGTGCGCGCACACACACACATACACGATGCACAAAACTCAGCATTTGAACAGTCAATAGCAAATACTTAAACTAATAACAAAACAGTAGCTGATTCAGAAGCGCCAGATTGTCATAGCAAAGTCAGAATTACCTCCTCTCCTAGGTTCACGAAACGGTCGTCCATAAAATACATTGCTGTTCTGTTGTAAGTAATCTTAAAGATTCCTAAATGCATCTATTTTCGGAAGGCCAAATAAAGTGCTTTTGCTTTTGTCTAGAAACACACAGCTTCTCCCTGACATGGCTGCTTCAACACTAACTGCGGTTACTGAAACCACGCCTTCTTTCTTTGCGTGAACATTTGGGCCGCCTTATGCAAATATTTCCCCATAGTGAGGTAGATATGTGGGGGCGTGTTAGAACGAGCCGTTTTAGGGGGGCGTGGCAGAGTCTTAACTTTGATAAAGAATATCTCTTTGGTTTTCAGACTTTAGTCTTTGCAACTTCAGGGATCTTATCTATGCACAGTCAGCTTGTAACACTCCAAAGAGAAAGGAAAACTTGAAATCGCATCATATGACCCCTTTAACACTTAATTTACTACTGTTAACTACTAAGGAAGATTAACTAGTGTTAACTAGTTAGACTAGAAGATTAATTAGTGTTAACTAATCAGTATATAATACAATTTTATGATTGTGTTAAGTAACAGTTAGCTAATCAGTAACTAATATATTCTGTCATACCTCCTGAAGAACTACTATTAATTATCTACTAGTTAAGGTTCAAGAAAAATAACTATGAAGTAACTACTAATGAACAGTTATACGCAAATACATGGAGTTGTGACCCTTTCATATAAATGTTATTAGAAGCAGTAGTAGTAGTATGAAAATGCAATATTAGGGGATTCCGGTGGCGTCATCTTCCTGTATGGCAGCATAAACAACAGCTCCTCCGGGAAAACCACTTATTTGCCCCGTTAAATCACCAAATATAACTTTTTCTCGACTTTGCCTGTTTCGATAAGCGGGGCAAGAATGGGGAGAAGGGATGGAAACAAAAAATGCACCGCTGGAGAAACTGTGAACGAAGAAAACACAAACAACAGCTCCCCGTCGCAGGCACAAGATGGTGAAGCTAATGCTAATACTCATCTGAGTGATGCGGCAAGTTTGACAAAAGTTCTGGAGGAGATAAGGGAATTGCGCAAAGACACAAAACAACAACTAAACGAGATTTTCACCGAACTCACCAGTGTTAATCAAAAGAATGCAGAGGCGGAAACGCGAATCGGAAAAGTAGAAGACCGTGTTCAAAACGTAGAACAGGTGATGAGCAAGATGATAAAAGTGATGAACCAACAGGAAAATAAACTTCTCGACCAAGAAGGAAGATCACGATGGGAGAATATAAGGATCTATAATGTTCCCGAAGGAGCAGAGGGGGCGTCAATGACGCTGTTTATGGAAAAGTTACTACGGGACGAGCTGGAGATCCCCTCAACTACAGACCTTGGCATCGAGAGAGCTCACCGGGCACTCGCACCGAAACCCTCTGGCAACAGGGAAGATAGACCGCGGTCAATAATAATCAAATTCCACTGCTACAAAATCAAAGAAGAGATTCTGCGCAAAGCCTGGGGAAAGAAGGTGTTTTTGAATGAAAGACCAATATACTTCGACCAAGATTAGACTCCGAAGCCAAACGGGTACTAAAACAGAAACAGATACGCTTCCAGACCCCGTTTCCAGCTAAACTCCAGTTGTTTTATGGTGACGAGACGCGACTGTATCAATCGGCAGAGGAGGCGACTGCAGACATGAAGGACAGAGGATTGCCCGTCAGTGTAATCACACCGAGAGAGAGTCTTGCTGAGCAACTATCCCGTACGGCCTGGGAGACGACGAGAGGACTGAGACAACAGGGTATGGAAGAAGAACGCGAGAGGAACATTAGAGAGAGGTTGCAAGTTTTCAGAAGACGGCCCCTATCTCCTCCAGAGGAACTTTAAACCTGAACTAATTTCAAATTTCCGGTGAGCTAAGCAAACCATGAAAGAGATGGTGATATTTTCAGTTTGAGAAGCATATACGATAATGTGAATTTTTCTTTATCTACGTTTATTTTTATATAGTTACTTTTATCTATATACATCCTTCTCCCCTATTTAAATGTGAATATATACAAGGGAGGAATACGTAAGGTAGTAATTTTGGTAAAATGTACACAGACTTTTACATTTATTGTTTTGGATGCTGCAATGGGGGCCCCCTACCCATTTGGGACAGAGATTTTCCCCCACAGCTAGACGCTTCTTCTAGCTTAGTTCAGGGTCATCTGTTAGAGACCCCAACCTTGGAATCATATCATTATTATTTGTTTTCATGCTATGTATGTTTTCTTGTTCATACTTGTTCAGGGAGTGGATCGTCCAAGTTCTATTTAGCGAAGTTTATTAACACAGGATCTTCAGATAAATATGGTTAGAGACAAAGTTAATGTAAATGGGATGTTGAATCCAATTAAACGTAATAAAGTGTTATCTAAAATGAAGAAAGAGCAAGCCCATATAGTATACTTACAGGAAACT
>NW_015544140.1:52941-57384 GCF_001515605.1 Sinocyclocheilus anshuiensis | reverse complement strand
GAGGCGGAAACGCGAATCGGAAAAGTAGAAGACCGTGTTCAAAACGTAGAACAGGTGATGAGCAAGATGATAAAAGTGATGAACCAACAGGAAAATAAACTTCTCGACCAAGAAGGGAGATCACGATGGGAGAATATAAGGATCTATAATGTTCCCGAAGGAGCAGAGGGGGCGTCAATGACGCTGTTTGTGGAAAAGTTACTACGGGACGAGCTGGAGACCCCTCAACTACAGACCTTGGCATCGAGAGAGCTCACCGGGCACTCGCAACGAAACCCTCGGGCAACAGGGAAGATAGACCACGGTGAATAATAATCAAATTCCACCGCTACAAAATCAAAGAAGAGATTCTGCGCAAAGCCTGGGGAAAGAAGGTGTTTTTGAATGAAAGACCAATATACTTCTACCAAGATTACCCTCCGGCAATTCTACAGAAACTCAAGGAATACTCCGAAGCAAAACGGGTACTAAAACAGAAACAGATACGCTTCCAGACCCCGTTTCCAGCTAATTGTTTTATGTTTTATGGTGACGAGACGCGACTGTATCAATCGGCAGAGGAGGCGACTGCAGACATGAAGGATTGCCCGTTGCCCGTCAGTGTAATCACACCGAGAGAGAGTCTTGCTGAGCAACTATCCCGTACGGCCTGGGAGACGACGAGAGGACTGAGACAACAGGGTATGGAAGAAGAACGCGAGAGGAACATTAGAGAGAGGTTGCAAGTTTTCAGAAGACGGCCCCTATCTCCTCCAGAGGAACTTTAAACCTGAACTAATTTCAAATTTCCGGTGAGCTAAGCAAACCATGAAAGAGATGGTGATATTTTCAGTTTGAGAAGCATATACGATAATGTGAATTTTTCTTTATCTAAGTTTATTTTTATATAGTTACTTATCTATATACATCCTTCTCCCCTATTTAAATGATAATATGTACAAGGAAGGAATACGTAAGGTAGTAATTTTGGTAAAATGTACACAGCCTTTTACATTTATTGTTTTGGATGCTGCAATGGCGGCCCCTACCAATTTTGGACAGAGATTTTCCCTCACAGCTAGACGCTTCTTCTAGCTTAGTTCAGGGTCATCTGTTAGAGACCCCAACCTTGGAATCATATCATTGTTATTTGTTGTCATGCTATGTATGTTTTCTTGTTCATACGTGTTCAGGGAGTGGATCGTCCAAGTTCTATTTAGCGAAGTTTATTAACACAGGATCTTCAGATAAATATGGTTAGAGACAAAGTTAAAATAATATCATTTAATGTCAATGGGATGTTGAATCCAATTAAACGTAGTAAAGTTTTATCTAAAATGAAGAAAGAGCAAGCCCATATAGTATACTTACAGGAAACTCATTTAAATGATAAAGAGCATGAAAAATTGAGGAAATCTGGCTTTTCTAGTGTGTTTTTCTCTTCATACAAAACAGGGCATAGGAGGGGAGTCGCTATTCTTATTTCGAACAAACTAAATTTTGAAAAAATATCGGAAATGGGAGACAAGGAGGGCAGATATATCCTAGTAAAGGGTAAAATATATGAGAAATCAGTTACTCTTTTAAATATATATGCACCCCCAGGAAGTGATTTTAGCTTCTTCCAGAAAATTACTAGTATCATGACATTGGAAACGGAGGGATTTTTGATATGTGGGGGAGATTTAAATATACATTTGAAACCAAAATTGGATTCCTCTAGCAGGAAAAATTATGACATGAGGCCCCTATATAAGAAAGCGAATGCACTTTTTGAAGATGTTGGTCTGATCGATATATAGAGAGATTTCCTTCCTAATAGAAGAGATTATACTCATTATTCGGCCCCCCATTCCCTATATACCAGAATAGACTATTTCATAACATTTGGAAAAGATAAAGATAAAGTACACGCTTGTGGAATCGGAACAATAGATATAAGTGACCATGCACCTATATATTTATCCATTGATTTTGAACTGCAACCAAAGAATACTACATGGAAATTAAACTCAAGTTTATTTAATGATCCCGGTTTCAAGGAACAAATTAAAAAAGAAATTAGTGCCTATTTAGAATTTAATGATAATGGTGAGGTTTCACCTCCTATCCTATGGGATACTCTGAAGGCTGTCTTGAGAGGTAAAGTTATAGCAATATCTTCATACAAGAAAAAAATTAGAAATAAAAAATTAGATGACCTGCATTACAAGCTGAGGGAATTAGAAAAGAGACACAAATCGAGATCAGTACAAGATACATTAAATTAAATTAAGAAAGTTAGAGACAGAATTAATGACCTGGCTACACAAGAAGTAAAGAAGAATTTAATGTTCTTAAAACAGAGGTATTATGAAGGTGGATCTAATGCTATGAGAATACTGGCATGGAAATTGAGGAAGAAAACTGCAGAAAATACAATTCACAGAGTTAGGGACCCAAGAACAAAAATTATAAAAAATAAACAAAATGAAATTCAGGAAGCTTTTGAAGTGTTCTATAAAACTTTATACTCTAGAGTTTCAGAGGGAGATATGACTCAAATTGACACTTACTTAAATTCTTTAGAGTTACCCACTTTAAACGAAGAGCAAAATAAAAGGATGACCACTGATATAACTGAAGAAGAATTAAAGACTGCAATTAGTAGACTCAAATTAGGTAAGTCACCCGGATCAGATGGTTATACGGCAGAGTGGTATAAGGAGCTTAAAAATGAACTAATTCCTGTCATACTCCCTACATTGAATTGGGTTTTAAATAAAGCACAAACACCACCTAGTTGGAAGGAGGCGATAATATCAGCTATACCAAAAGAAGGCAAGGATAAAATGGAATGTGGATCCTTTAGACCAATATCTGTTCTTAATGTGGACTATAGACTATTTACATCCATTATGGCAAAACGAATGGAAGAATTCATGCCTAAGTTGATACATAATGATCAGACAGGTTTCATAAGACAACGCCGAACACAAGATAATATACGAAGGACACTACACATTATGAATCATATACAAAAAAATAACACTGAAGCAATTATAATAAGTATAGATGCTGAAAAAGCATTTGATTCAGTTAACTGGTTATTTCTTTACAGAGTTTTACACAGATTTGGTTTAAATGATACAATTATAAAAACTATACAGTCCCTATATAATAACCCCACAGCGAGGATCAAAATCAATGGATACTTATCAAATCGGTTTACTCTAGAAAGGGGTACACGGCAGGGCTGTGCATGGTCACCGTTACTCTTCGCACTATATTTAGAACCATTAGCTCAGTATATCAGACAGAATGAGGATATTAGGGGAATTAATTTTAAAGGAAAAGAACACAAATTGGCTTGCTATGCAGATGATATCCTGATATACCTGGGGCAACCAACATACTCTTTACCGAAATTGATGCAGTCGCTTGAAATGTTTGGCCAGATATCAGGATATAAGATTAATATAGGAAAAACTCAGCTACTTTCGTATAATTACAAAGCACCAAGAGAAATTAAAAACAGATACCCTTTGGTATGGCAAACAGAATCTTTCAAATACCTTGGCATTAACATGCCAAAAGATCTTACAAAATTATTTGAATGTAACTACTTACCTATCAATTAAAAAAATGAAGGAAGATATAGGAAGATGGAACTTAATTCCTTTCTTTAGTCTTAGTTCACGTATTGAATCTATCAAAATGAATATTTTGCCTAGACTATTATATTTATTTCAGACTCTACCTATATTGATTAATCAAAATCAGTTTAATGAATGGGACAAGATGTTATCAAGATATATATGGCAGGGTAAAAAACCTAGAGTTCGCTTTAAAACTTTACAGCTAGCTAAAGAAAAAGGGGGGTGGGGATTACCTTCCCTTAGAGATTATTACTATGCAGCACAGATGGGAGCCATAATATGCTGGTGTAATCCATTTTACGAGGCTCAATGGAAAAACATGGAGCAGAAAATATCCTTGATCCCCATACAGGCAATCCTGGCCGATAGTAATTTACAAAAACACATTAAATCTATTGATAACTCATGGGTAAATTGCACTCTTACGGTATGGAAATCTATTATTACAGAATATAAACTAAAAGAAGAAATTGTGCCTCTTAAATGGTGTGCATACGATTCCGAATTTACACCAAACAGATCAGATACTCGATTTAAGGACTGGATAGATAAGGGGATAACAGTTTTATGTAATTTAATAGAAGATAATATACTAGCCAGCTTTGAAGTACTTAAAGAGAAACATTCATTAGAAACACAAGACTTTTATAGATACTTACAAATGCGAAACTTTGTTAAGATAAAAATGAAGGATGTGACTGAGACGAAGACAGGCTTAATAGAATTATTTAGAAAAGCATATAAATCAGATTTTCATAGGAGAATTGTTTCATGCATATACAAATGTTTGTTAAACCTTAAAACACACTCAACCTCTTATATAAAA
>NW_015544140.1:44835-48850 GCF_001515605.1 Sinocyclocheilus anshuiensis | reverse complement strand
GTAAGTCACCCGGATCAGATGGTTATACGGCAGAGTGGTATAAGGAGTTTAAAAATGAACTAATTCCTGTCATACTCCCTACATTGAATTGGGTTTTAAATAAAGCACAAACACCACCTAGTTGGAAGGAGGCGATAATATCAGCTATACCAAAAGAAGGCAAGGATAAAATGGAATGTGGATCCTTTAGACCAATATCTGTTCTTAATGTGGACTATAGACTATTTACATCCATTATGGCAAAACGAATGGAAGAATTCATGCCTAAGTTGATACATAATAATCAGACAGGTTTCATAAGACAACGCCGAACACAAGATAATATACGAAGGACACTACACATTATGAATCATATACAAAAAAATAACACTGAAGCAATTATAATAAGCATAGATGCTGAAAAAGCATTTGATTCAGTTAACTGGTTATTTCTTTACAGAGTTTTACACAGATTTGGTTTAAATGATACAATTATAAAAACTATACAGTCCCTATATAATAACCCCACAGCGAGGATCAAAATCAATGGATACTTATCAAATCGGTTTACTCTAGAAAGGGGTACACGGCAGGGCTGTGCATGGTCACCGTTACTCTTCGCACTATATTTAGAACCATTAGCTCAGTATATCAGACAGAATGAGGATATTAGGGGAATTAATTTTAAAGGAACAGAACACAAATTGGCTTGCTATGCAGATGATATCCTGATATACCTGGGATACTCTTTATACTCTTTACCGAAATTGATGCAGTCGCTTGAAATGTTTGGCCAGATATCAGGATATAAGGGAAAAACTCGAAAAACTCAGCTACTTTCGTATAATTACAAAGCACCAAGAGAAATTAAAAACAGATACCCTTTGGTATGGCAAACAGAATCTTTCAAATACCTTGGCATTAACATGCCAAAATATCTTACAAAATTATTTGAATGTAACTACTTGCCTATCTATAAAAAAATGAAGGAAGATATAGGAAGATGGAACTTAATTCCTTTCTTTAGTCTTAGTTCACGTATTGAATCTATCAAAATGAATATTTTGCCTAGACTATTATATTTATTTCAGACTCTACCTATATTGATTAATCAAAATCAGTTTAATGAATGGGACAAGATGTTATCAAGATATATATGGCAGGGTAAAAAACCTAGAGTTCGCTTTAAAACTTTACAGCTAGCTAAAGAAAAAGGGGGGTGGGGATTACCTTCCCTTAGAGATTATTACTATGCAGCACAGATGGGAGCCATAATATGCTGGTGTAATCCATTTTACGAGGCTCAATGGAAAAACATGGAGCAGAAAATATCCTTGATCCCCATACAGGCAATCCTGGCCGATAGTAATTTACAAAAACACATTAAGTCTATTGATAACTCATGGGTAAATTGCACTCTTACGGTATGGAAATCTATTATTACAGAATATAAACTGAAAGAAGAAATTGTGCCTCTTAAATGGTGTGCATACAATTCTGAATTTACACCAAACAGACCAGATACTCGATTTAAGGACTGGATAGATAAGGGGATAACAGTTTTATGTAATTTAATAGAAGATAATATACTAGCCAGCTTTGAAGTACTTAAAGAGAAACATTCATTAGGAACACAAGACTTTTATAGATACTTACAAATGCGAAACTTTGTTAAGATAAAAATGAAGGATGTGACTGAGACGAAGACAGGCTTAATAGAATTATTTAGAAAAGCATATAAATCAGATTTTCATAGGAGAATTGTTTCATGCATATACAAATGTTTGTTAAACCTTAAAACACACTCAACCTCTTATATAAAAGCAAAATGGGAAAAGGAAGGAGGGATAGTTATAACAGAGGAGGAATGGACAATAATATGGAAGTATCAATGGAAATGTTCTAAGGCACAGAAATGGAGGGAGTTTGGCTGGAAAAGTTTGATAAGATATTTCATTACGCCTTCTCAGAAATCACACCATGGTAGTAATTTTTCGGTATGTTGGAGAAAATGTGGAAACCAAAACGCAAACCATTACCATGTTTTCTGGGACTGCTCTATTATTAAGGGCTACTGGAGAGGAATACATACTGCCTTACAAGATATCTTTAAATGTGCGATACCCTGTAACAGTAAAGTATTATTTTTCGGATACATACCACAGGAATGGTTAAAAATAGATAAATATCTAATTAATATATTATTGGTAGCTGTTAAAAAGAGTTTTACAAAAAAATGGTTGTCACAGGAGAGTCCTACCCTAAATGCATGGATGGAAATCACATTGGACATCTATAAAATGGAGCAAATAACAGCATTTGTAAATCATAATATGGAACAATTTGCTTTGCACTTGGAAAAATGGATCAAATATGCAACATCTCATAGACCTGATTTTATTGTTTAATCAAAATTCCGATGTAAAGAAAGATCACTCCCTATATGTACGTAGTTTTCTTTCTTGCCCCCCCCCTTTTCTTTTCTTTTCTTTTCTTTTCTTTTCTTTTCTATTTTTATGTATTTATTTCTACCCCCCTTTTTTTTTCTCCTCATTATGTACACAACATATGTAAAGGGCTGCATGTATATATGGCCACATTTAGATATGTACATATATGTGAATGTGAGTGTAGACATAGGTGTGCTTATGTATGGGTGTATTCATAGGTATAATGTGTAATGTGCATCTGATGGAAGTGTAAGGTTGTTTGAAAAAAAGAAAATGCAATATTAATAAATACAATAAATTTGATAGAGGTTTTGCCTGTGTAGTGAATTGTTTTGTGAGTGTGTTTTGTAAGAAATCAGCTTCCGATAGGAACCCCACCACCACTCCAGTGGCTTGCGATAACTTACCTTAGTTTTTATATTTTATATACAGTACTGTATGTGTGCCTTCTCAGCATATACCACATTACCATTAATTCAATTCCTGTATGTAAGGCAACGACTGAGTGAAAGTGAAAATACAGGTAACCAATTAGTAATTAATAAAGAATTATCAAATAATTCTGCAGGACTTATTTCGAACCTGAAACAGTAGGCCTATTCTAAAATGAAAATATTGGGAACCCTTTAGTAATTAATAAAGAATTATTAGACAATTCCACAATAATTACTTAGAACCTGAAACAGTATTCTAAAGTGAAAATATAGGGAACCCATTAGTAATTAATACAGAATTATCAAATAATTCTGCAGGACCTATTTCGAACCTGAAACAGTAGGCCTATTCTAAAGTGAAATTATAGTGAACCCTTTAGTAATT
The DNA here is from genome assembly GCF_001515605.1 of Sinocyclocheilus anshuiensis. Taxonomy (NCBI): domain Eukaryota; kingdom Metazoa; phylum Chordata; class Actinopteri; order Cypriniformes; family Cyprinidae; genus Sinocyclocheilus; species Sinocyclocheilus anshuiensis. Next base: position 45,602 of record NW_015544140.1, on the reverse strand, counting down.
GATAAAGAATTATCAGATAATTCCGCAGTAATTACTTAGAACCTGAAACTGTATTCTAAAGTGAACCTATTAGTAAATAATAATTACTACATTATTTTGACTCAAATCAAACTTACACTCTAAAAAAAACTATAAAAGTAATCATAAGCTTTGTAAAATACACCACACAACTTGTTTACGATCTTTATTTCAGATGAGAACATTTCTTAATACAACGTATTTTATTCCATTTTAATATGTATACTGCCCACATTTAAACTAATTTAACAAACATTTTATAATCAAAAGTTAAACATATAAAAACAATTCAAGTGTAATCAACCGGTCTCCTGTTTCCTCGGTAGCGGTGCTCGATCTCGTGCGGGAGCTGGGCTCAGGGAAACTGCAGACCACCGCTCTGCGTTTCACTCATAGCTGCAATATGCTGTGACTGACTCCGTCATCTACCCATAAACAAACAGTGTACAGCTCTGAGAACATCCAAAGTATTTAGATTCAGTATCTTTAAAAATAAAATAATTTGGTTTATGCAAAGGATCAGGCATTTCCATCATGTAAAACGGAATAGGCATGTGCAACTGACATTGCGTACCTGTTGTTTTGCATAACATAAATTGATTTACAGCACATTAATGATTTTATAGATTAGATAAAATGCACACAAACCTGTATTTCGCCAAAGAAATGCACCAATTCAGCAGTGCTGCTACTTCCCTCTCCTGGAGAGGATGAAATAATGCCCGCGCTAAGTGAGAATGGGAAGAGGA
>NW_015544140.1:35314-44810 GCF_001515605.1 Sinocyclocheilus anshuiensis | reverse complement strand
GCGTTAACACAACACAAAAACTACCCAAGACTAAAAAACAAATATGACCCAACAGCTTCATCCCAGTGTTTCAGTAAGTAAATAAATAAATAAACAAACAAACCACCATTTTACAGAGTGAACTGTCTCTGTAGTAAGTTGGATAGTTATGGCAAGGCAGTGGAGTTGGGGTTCCTTTCCGAAGCAGATTTCCTACGGAACATGCGCACAATGCAATTATTTACCATACAGGCAAAAACGTATGTACATTTATAGTAATGAGTCCTTTTGGGTGTGCAGCAAACAAAATGCATATTTAATTTCCATTATAGGCTAATAATAGTAGTAGTGGACTGTAACAAAGTTGCTACTGTAGTAGTACTTTGTACTTGTCCTTTTACTCAAGTAATTTTGAAAATGAATAGGCCTAATTATTTTACTGGAGTAATATTTTATTGGGGTATCTGTCCTTTTACTCAAGTACTTGATTTGTGGGCCACAGCCTGATTATTATAGTGACTATTTGCATATAACTGTTCAGTAGTAGTTATTTCATAGTTATTTTTCTTGAACCTTAACTAGTAGATAATTAATAGTAGTTCTTCAGGAGGTATGACAGAATATAGTTATTGATTAGCTAACTGTTACTTAACACAATTATAAAATTGTATTACATACTGATTAGTTAACACATCTTCCTTAGTAGTTAAGCAGTAGTGAGTTATGTAGTGAGTATTCATGAATAATTACCTGTTAGTTCTTCAATAATTCCTTATTAGTTATGCAGTAAGTAAGAAACAGTATTCTAAAGTGTTACCAAATAAATAAATAAAAAAAACAAACATTGCTTTCTCTTTCCTTAATCCCCCCTATCTAGTACTTGTACTAATCTGAACAATGTCTGAAACTTTGTATTACGAGCACTTCTTGCGATGAATCGCTTGTTGTATTCCTCAATTGTATGTTGCTTTGGATAAAAGCATCTGCTGAATGAATAAATGTAAATGTAAAATGTTCTGATAGTAATAATAACAATAATGATAATAAAGAATGCTGTAAAATATATAGGAAAGTTCGAGGTCAGTTCAGTCAGAACTTGACAGAGCTACGACTGTTGAATAGGAGACCGCTATAGATCGAGCGATAGAAATTAAGAGTGTAAATTAGCTGTTGGAACTGACTGACCTCGCCTTGATTTGTCATTTTTGATCCAATAATCTATGGTAAACACAGTTGATTACGTCTTAAGTGAATGTAAACAGTAGGGAGAACGTGTCTCAGTACATTGCATCCATTGCAGCTGTGCATTCGGTTTTCAAGGGATAGTTATGGCGTTATTTTAATGACAAATGTCAAGAGCGCATTATTGTAGCGCGGAAGCACATAATATAATGCGCAAGCGCAAATCTCTCCGCTCGCGTACATAGTAACTAAATGTGTACATAGTATGTAACCACAGTGTAAGTACACATTGGTACATAGTATCTACAGCTGTAATATTTCTGTAACTACACACATGTAACAACCCTCAGGATGGTTTGAGTAAGTACAAATGTGTAACAGGACATATATAACTACATTTTGTAACAATAATATGTATAAGAGTAATTTGAACTGTTAGTCCTGTTACACATTTGTACTTTCATTACCAAAAAGTGTTGTTACCAATGTCCTGTTACACATTTGTATTTACACATACCATTCAGTGGGTTGTTACATGTGTAGTTAAACAAACTTTACAACTCTAGATACTATGTACCAATATGTACTCAAACTGTGGTTACATACTATGTACACAATAGTTACTATGTAAGTACACAGGTATTAGGGACACAATATAAAGTTTTACTTAAGTACATAAAAAATCAATTACTTTTGTACTTCCACTCGAGTAAAATTGAAAACTGAGTACTTTTACTGGAGTAATATTTTATTATACGGATCTGTATTTTTACTCAAGTACTTGATCTCTGTACTTCGTCCACCACTGGTACTTGGATTGAGATATATATATTTTTATTTTATTTTTATTTATTTAGTCATTTATCAGACGCTTTTATCCAAAGCGAAATACAAATGAGGACAACAGAAGCAATCAATTGTAGTATTAAAACAACTAAAAAACAGATCCAAAACTAAAAGCTAAAACTTTATAAATACTACCTATACACTTTATTAGACGCTTTTATCCAAAGCGACTTACAAATGAGGACAACAGAAGCAATCAATTGTAGTATTAAAACAACAAAAAACAGATCCAAAACTAAAAGCTAAAACTTTATAAATACTGCTTATACACATTTAAAAAATAAAGAAATTAAATAAAAATGACAAATGCATACAACAAAATTTCAAAACGTAACATTTAACTGAAAAACAAAAAATAAAGCTAAAAACAAGTCAAAATATTAAAGAACAAAAGGTAAAAACTACATATATGTGTATGTACAACCACACACACATACACACATATATATATATATATATACATTTATAAATTCAATATATTTCATTTCCATTTAGTTTGAAGTATTAAAATAACTCAAATTAAATAAAACTAAAACTTAATAAAAGACCTATACAGACATAATAAATTCAGACATAATTTAACTAAAATTAATATAAATAACAAATACAAATAATACAAATCAAACGACAGTAGTTTATCAGTAATTCTAAAAAAATAACACTGCCAAACACACATGCTAAAAAACAACAACTCACTTACACATAGTAAGAAATGGTTATAAAAACTGAAACAGAAGCGAAACAAGTAGCAGGAAAGAGGAGAAATAAAAAGATACTTATCCTTTGCCGGTGTCCCTGCCCGGTGGAGTCGCACGGTAGAGTCGATGGTCTTTACACTCTTCGGTCTTCACGCGACCGCTGCTGCGGTAAACTAGGCTTTTTTTATACCCGTCTAACAAAATACTAATTTAATTCAGCTGGACACAGTTTCCTTATTTTCTCCACAACAAATGGCCAAGCAAGCGCAGACACTGACAAGATACGCAATACAGAATGAGACCAAACGCGATATCAGCCTCCACACAGTAAACAAAACAAGCGTTTATATAAGATATACAGTATCTTCTGGTTGAAGACAGAACAATTTAGATATGTGTCAGATGCACTATTCCCTAAACCGATACTTAAGCTTTGGAGACCAAATATAACACTATAATGAATTTGTCATATTTGTCATAACATTGCATTATATTGTATGGGATTAATGCATTTGCAGACAATGTAATTGCATGTAACTGTCATATAACTGTATGTATTATTGTTTTAGAGGAGAGTGCCATTGAATGTGTAGCTAATATTAAGTGGATTTTCATGAAAAAAAACTGAAAACAAACACTGGATTTAATTCAATTCAATTCAATTCAAGTTTATTTGTAAAGCGCTTTTCACAATACAAATCGTTGCAAAGCAACTTTACAGCAAATTAAGTTTCTACAATATTTAGTGGTAGCTTATCAGTGGTGACTGTCAGTTAATGTACATATGGCAGAAATGTACGGAACAATCAATTAAAGACGTAATCAAACAGACGATGAACACTATTAACAACAATTATTATATGATGCAATCAAACTTATAGCAAAATTTGGTAGTTCTGTATGTTGTTTCAGGGTTGGCATCATCTGAGGTCCTCTGAGGGGTTGGCATCATCTCTTCTCAGGTGTTCTGGATCCAGACTGAAGCTTGTGTAAATCCTAGTTACATCCCGTGGCAGAAACAGGGAAACAAATAGAGAAATAATTAGCATAGCCGCTGTTCCAACCAAGCAAAATTTTTTGTAATCGATCTATGAGTATGTCATGATCTATAGTGTCGAACGCAGCACTAAGATCAAGTAAAACTAGCAATTAGATAAAAAAAAAAAAAAACTCCCAATAAATGTCCAACCAACGATGCTATTAGAGCATTTATTGTGTTATATCTTGCATCATTTACATCTATTTTTGCGTTTGATGTTGATTTGATAGGAGTTGTTACTTATTATTGCCATCATACCAACTGAGAATTTGTTGCAATGATTTTATATTCAGTTGAGGTATCTGACATATTATGACATAAAATTGATGTTTTATATGATGTCTTTAGAGCCATAGGCTATAATATGTTGTTTTTAGATAAATTGCTCAGTGACGAACCAGTTGGACAGAGGTTATGTACAAATCATCCAAGCACCCAATTGCTAGCCATTTCTATAGGCTACATTTCATTAACATTGCTAAATATTATTAAACTGGAAAGAAATTAAAGATCCATCTTTGATTGTCAAAAGAATTCCAGGTTCAGTTCACTCAGCCAATTAGATTTCACGTGTTTTCATCGGTCATTCGTGGAGGTCTGATTCGTTAAAGCTTTATTTATATAGCACCTTTTAAAACAGTCTTTACAAAGTAATTTACAGAGAGATGCATAATTTTGAGACTACTTTTAAAAAGTGCATAATGATAACTTTTGACAATGTTTAATTCAGGTGCGAAAATAATTAATATCTATAGTGCATGAGCACAGAGAGATTTGCGATTGCACAGGAGTCAGGACACCGTTTGAGTGAGAGGAGAGACACGTTTTAAGTGTGCGCACTCTCTCTGGGCGAGAGCAGCATGTATCTGAGCGCGTGCGTCTGGTTTTGTGTGAGAGCAATGTAAATCCGCGTGCGAGCGGAGAGATTTGCGCTTGCGCATTATATTAATGTGCTTTCACGCTACAATAATGCGCTCTCGACATTTGTCATTAAAATAACGCAATAATAATCCTGTAAAATCACTCGGATATAACGAACCAAACTCCGCATCCGTTGAAGCTAGTTTTTGAGCGCCAAGAGCTGAGGAATGGAATCACTCAGGGCCTGTGAGGATTTACTCGACCATACTGGTGTCACTGTTGGACGGTGTTATTCCTGCTTCCTGTCTGACGTGCTGCTGGTTTGTGATTGTAGCTCCGTGTAGCCTCGCTTTTCTGTAGAATCTCTATCTATACTATCACTCTCTGTTGTTTAAAGTGATAAAATATAACTTAATTCCCACCATATTTCTGATATTATCTTTCAACCTAATCTGATTAATTTGATCGTTCACTTTTATTCTAAAACCGCGAGTGCAGCGCACCTGCAGCGCGTTAGCATTCGTTTTTTTTTTCACAAGTTCATCAAACAACTGTGGTAAGTAAGAACCATTAATCAATCACGGTGAGTAATGGCTTCTTCTTCTCAGGGGGAAGTCGTGGCCTAATGGTTAGATAATTCTGAGTATGGGTCACCATACTTGGCCACATGTCACGTCACTATTTCTCCTGCTATTGTTGTTTGCACCGCTTGCCACATGTATAGTTTATCTCTCTCTGTTGGCAACGAGGGATTCACATGTGATAAATGCAGGGAGATAGTTAGGCTGACAGAGAAGATTTCAGAATTAGAGACGTGCATCCAAACTTTAATTCTATTGTACGGAACGTGAAAATAGAGACACCAACCACCATAGTCCAATGTTTACTGGGAGCCAGAGCGCCAAGGTCCATCCATATCTCTTATTGTTAAAAAACGACTTCTTACAAGTGCTCCTTTAACTTTTTCATTTAAAAAGGAGCTTAGCTAATTCTTTTTTTCAGCCCACCGATCTTGTAGATTCCTAGTATCATCATCATTCATTTTCTTTTCAATGTCCATGATCTCTTTTTCCAACCACTCTAATGTCTTTTTCAGAACTAAAGAGGAATGGGATGTATATTGTTGACAAAACCCTCTTATGTGTACTTTACCAACACGTGCACCAGAAACGCTTCCATTGCTGACTTTCATCCATGTATACTGTCGTACTGATGAATTATGCTCTCTCCATACATCTAAGAAGTTAATATTTTATATAATATTAGCTAAAAAAATAGCTGACTTTGCATGAGGTTCTTCTCCAGTCCTATCTTGTGTAAAGTCTAAAGTGCAGTTCCAATCTCCACCTAGTACAATAGTAATAACCTAGAACACTGTCTAAGACTTGATGGCTGCTCTGTCAATTCCTCGTCATCAGTTAGGAACCTAGGTGCTCTATATGATAGCAATCTTTCCTTAGAAAGCCACGTTTCTAGTATTTGTAAATCTGCATTTTTCCATCTTGAGTTAATTTGCCATACTCTGTCCATACATTGCTCATCGTTGTCTGTTGATATTTGGCCTGCTTTACAACTATTGCTGTTGGAGAAAAGTTTGAATTAAATGAATTTTTTTTTTTGTCTGAAATGTAAGTATCTTCCCTAAAAGAAGTTAATTGATTTTGTGCAGTTTGAAAAGGGCTTTTTGAATGATCTTAAAGGGTTAGTTCACCGCAAAAAATTTTCTTTATTGAATGCTAAATGTTGCAGTCCGATTCACATTCATTTTGGGGCGTTTTGGTATGAAAGCCCATTTCTGCTACTGAATAAAAAAATAAAAAAGTTAATTGCAATCTGTCAGTTCTGACTTTTTCTCCTCGCAATTGCGAGTTTACATCTCACAATTCTGACTTTTTTTCTCCGAATTGTAAGATATAAACTCAGAAGTCAGAATTGTGATATATAAACTCACAATTATGTGAAAAAAAGTCAGAATTGTGAGATAAAAAGTCTCAATAACCTTTTGTTATTTTTTATTCAGTGATGGAAATGGGCTTCCATATTTTGGGGACCTGAAAAATGGGTTTCAAAGTTTTTAAAAAATGATACCGTTATCGGCTCAGTGTAAATTCCAAAAATACATATCTGCGAAAACAGTGTTCAATCTGTAAAAACAGTGTTTTTAGTTGGTTTCATGGATCCGTGTGAACGGGCTCATTTTTACAAATGTGAAAGCTTCAAAAACGCAAAGGAAAAACATTTCAGTTTTTAGTACGTCACTGTCGTGCAAATGTACCCTTAGATCTTTCCTAAGGATGCTAAAGGTCGTAAGTGTTCCTACATCCCAAAAACAGTTTACTCTCTTAAAAAAAGCCTTTTACTCTCTTCATTTTTCTCTCCTCTCAAAAACCTTCTTCCAAACCATGTTTTTGTCTTACCCTAAATCACTATGGTTAGCCTATAATAAACTCTCGGGATGTATTTCACGGGAACCTGTATGCTGTCATCATTCGTCAGTGTATGCACATGTCATATCTGTGAATAATGGAAAGAAGGTCAGAGTACGCTCTAAGAAATAAATCCATAAAATAACAGAAAAGTACTGGCAGCTCATTACCGGGACCTTATCCATTAATTTTACAGACATTTACATTAACCCTAAAACAATGCAATGCAGTATAAAATTCAAAATACAGGTAAAACACCCAAAAAAACTAAATAGGGAAAATTCCTTCAAAATAATAGTACATTGCGCCTTATTTTTACAGATTTTTTTTTTTAGAGTGTACTACTATATGCAGTGGAAGATGACTTATTAGCTTAAAGCCACAACAAATGAACTACAAACTGAAAAGAGCAAGCAAAAAGTGAAAGTGACAGTACCGTAATTCAGACAGGACCCCTTTGGCAAGTTACTTGAGTTTATTGAACACAATTTATCTTTGGCGGTATGGTTCCTATGGGGGTTCTTTGCTCCAGAATAAATTGAACATACAAGAGCTTTAACATTAACCCCCCGGAACCATCAGCTTGGAAATACATACAATTAAGACACTTAGTAATGTCTTTAAAAGCGAACGGTGGTAATCGTGTAGGCTATATGTGCAGTGGAACTTCGATACTGTAGTTTGGTTATGAGGATGAGAGTCTCTCAGCAGTGAGGTCCATGGCAGCCGGGACTTGGAAGCCTTAGTGATCTGAAACAAAAGAAGACGACAACCAGAAGGTGCCGCGCCTATGCGGAATGAATGGCTGGTATAAAGCGTGGGGTCCATGCCGCAATGGAGGCATGCGGTTCGGAGACGTGAGGCGAACCAATGCTTGGACATAGCTTCTCCTTTCTCTGTGATGAAAAGTGGATCTGTAGGATTGAATTTACTGGGTGAGCTTACCAGCCGGTTCATGGCTGTTAGGGGACAGTATCCGTTGTCGGTTCTAGAAATGTTGATAGTACTTCCGTTATTATCTCTGTCTGTTTTGGAATGTTTCAGATAGATGGAAAAGTAATCTGTGTGAAATGATATGTCTTTGATTGTGAGGTCGTGTGAAGGGTCGAATATTTTGGTGTTAATTGTGAATTCTCCGCCTCTGAGGAATCTGTAAAAAGCGGTGAGGAACGCTGCTTCTAGAAGCAAGTTTGTGTGTGGAGTGAAAAGACCTGATCTTAATTTATCCACCATCGTGTGCACCTGTGAGAGAGACAGCGGTAGTCGTTTATCTGGAACTGCTGGGCTTACCTTTTTTTAACCCATTAAGGAGAAGGCATATGGAGGGATTTTGTAACAGGCTTTGAGAGGAAGCATCTAAACATCTAATGTGGAATTGAATGCCTGAGATCATAATCTTGATGGTGGAAGGCTTAAGCTTTCTGGATTCGAAGCAGTGCGTAATGAAAGCACATATAATGGGTATGTTAGCTGGGAGTTTAGGCACCGAGAAAGCGTTGCAGAAATCTGAAAAAGATGACCACGCCGAGTCGTAAGTTTTAAGTGTCGTTTTAGCTAGCCCTGATCTCATGTAGTGTGCGGCTGATTTTAGGTATTTTTGCAATGTTGCGTTCAGTCTAGGACTGTTTGGCTGAAGTCCGGGCAGCCCAGTCGTGATGCAGCAGCTCCCGGACACAGGCGTCTGAATTCCTGGAAATTAAACCGAGACAGAGAGTCAGCTATTTTATTATCCAGCCCAGGTATGTGAGTAGCTTTAATTGTAAAATTGTTCATAACTGAGATCCAGGTTAGACGCCTGATAAGATGGTTAATGAAAGGCACGGAGGAGCAACCCTTGTTAATAATGTTCACTGTGGCTTCGTTATCGCAGAAAACGAGGATGTTTTTCCTAGTCCATTGATCTGCCCATAATAAGCAAGCAATCACTATAGGATATAGTTCCATAAGTGCTGTCGATTGGATAGAGGGACCCAGTTCCTTAAGTTCTTTTGGCCATCTTTCTGCAAACCATTGTTTGTTAAAAATCCCCCCGAACCCGACGGAAGGAGCTGCATCGGTGAAAAATTGTAGTTTAACTGAGGTTTCTATATCTTCTTCGTAGAAGAAGGAAATGCCGTTCCAGTTGTCGCATAATTTAGACCAGAATATTAAATCGGACCTGCAGCCTTCATCTAACCTGACCGTGTCATGCATTTTCTCAACCGTTTTGGACAGATCTAAAAGTCTGGAAATAAAGGAACGACCTTGAGGAATGATCCTCATGGCGAAATTGAGATGGCCCAGCAGAGAAAGAAGATCCCTTTTTGTTAAGGTAGAAAATTGGGAATAAGTTCTAATAAAACCTCTAATCCTTTCTAGTTTGTCTAGCGGAAGAGATGCTTGCATTTTCACTGAATCTAGCGTAATCCCCAGAAAATCGAGGACACGAGATGGGCCTTTTGTTTTTTCTTCTGCAAGAGGAATGC
>NW_015544140.1:30244-34283 GCF_001515605.1 Sinocyclocheilus anshuiensis | reverse complement strand
GAATGCCGAATTTATTGAATGCTTTAACCAGGGAATTAATGCTGCGCGATGGGTTGGCATCTGGAAAGTCGATGAGCAGAAAGTCATCCAACAGGTGAAGAACGAATGGTAGTTTGAGGTTATTTAGTAAGACCCAGCAGAGTGCTTCAGACAGTGTATCGAATATCTTTGGGCTGCTTTTACACCCGAAGGTGAGTCTAACTGAAAATTTTAATTTTCCTCGCCAACTGACCCCGAAAAGATGCCACTGAGAGGGGTGTAAGGGCATGATTTTGAAGGCGTCAGTAATGTCTGCTTTACTGAGCCACGCTCCTCTGCCGGCTAATTTAATGAGTTTGATTGCGTTGTCCACTGTGGAATAAGCCAGGGAAAAAGGTTCTGAGGGAATTAAACTGTTAATGCTTGGAACCCCTAGGGTGGAGTGGGGAGTGGATAAATCAATAATTAGATGTTTTTTACCTGAGTATTTCCTAACTGCAACTCCTAAAGGGTTAATGCGGAAAAGTTTGAAGGGAGGTTGATCAAAAGGTCCGATCATGTACCCCTTCTCTATTTCTTTCCCCATCAGATCATCTACGGCCTGTGGAACTTTGATAGCCGACTGAAGGTTTTGACAGGTGAAAGAACGTGGGCAGATAGGAAAGACCAGCTAGAAACCCATGCATGAGCCCTAAAATGAGGTAAGACACGAAACAGCGATTTGGATGCTTTTCCAGAGCTTTAGATAGCTCCTTGGTGTTCACCGGAGTGTTTATTTCTTTTTTATAAATTTTGTGCGGTGTGGACAAGAAAACTTCGGGTGACTGTTCCCGCAATAGCTGCAAGCATGAAAAAATGTACAATTATTACGTGTACAAACATTCTCATTGAAATTGTAGCAAAGAGGTGTTTGTCTTTCAGGCTTCACCTGTTCTTGCGCCGAAGCGCTAGTGTCGTGAGTTGAAGCGGTCTTAGGGCAGAGAAATGCGGTGTGGAAAAACGAACCGCAGAGTGAGCATGACAGCGCTCGGTGACCCGTAAAGTGTCTGCTGATTAATGTAAGATCGACCACGGACCAGTCCAGTCGCTGATTAAAGCGTTGTATGTACATTGCTGCTTTCGATGAAAATTATTTGTGGTATTCGTAGAATAGTGTGCCTCCGTAAGACATGGCGAGATCCGAAATGATAGCTAGGTAGGTATCTAATTCTTTTCTCCTGTCTGGATACACTTCGCAGATAATGTCTCTGAACACGCTGAAAGCAACATTAAATTCTGCCATGGTTAGACTTTTGGTGAGTCTTGGATCGCTGTCTTTAAGAATGACAGATATATCCCCACAATCCACGATCCTTCTTTCGTTAGTTTCTGCGCATAGCAATATTTTAACCAAGTTTATATCGTTACCTGACAGGATTTGAGCGCGCAGTTGGGGAGAAATGGCGGCTGCTGGGGGGAAGAAGGGCACCCCGGTGGAAGCGGCAGGTAACGCTGATCCGAGAGATCTTCTAGGAAGGGCCAAGTCGGGAGTAAGGGCGCAGTATGATGTCGGACTGGAAGTCTGCTCGTCAACCATCGCCCGAGATGCAGAAGACAAGCGCTGCGATTCCAGCGCCTGGATCCTGTTGTCCATGTCAGAGAGGGTTCCTTGGATTGACAGCAGCGCTGAGAGAACCCTGTGATCTCCCTGTTGTGCTGGAGCTTGAGAGGGATGGGATGATTTTACTTTCTTTGGAGTTGGAGACGCTTGATCGGTGGAGATATTTTCTTTTCTCCGAGGCTTTACGGCCGGTAGATCGGGGAAGAGAAGATACTGCGTTGGTAGATGGGGGCTGCGGATCTTGATTAACTTCTTGTAAAAGACACAATAGCTGATCATGATTCAGATCCATAGGCACTTGTACGTTGAGAGAGTACAAGGTGGACAAGATCCTTTCTTTGGGCCATTCATTGATGGAGAAAGGATTCCTTGCTGCTATCCTAGAGCTGCGTCTCACTAGCTGGGTTGGATCGACGTCTTCAGTATAATGATCCAGGATCTCATCCAGAGACTCTTCGGATAGGATTTGTCCTAGGATGTCCGAAGTATCCATGACCAGGAAGCAGCAGGTAAGATGTGAAAGAAATAATGCAAACAAACTTTTCATGCTGTTAATAGCTGTATCGCCTAGCTTGCGAGCAGTTTGAGCATACTTACCGAGCAGTAATGCCACGTATATATGTCCCGTATCTAATAGGAGAAAAGTAGTGATTGGAGCGATTTGACAGCTGACCGCATCAGCTGGTCGCAGCCTATGCCTACGTGGCCTGACTGAACTAACGCTGTGCTCGATTAAAACACCAATCAAATCTGTGGCATAAAACGGTATTGTAAATGCAAATGCATATTCACACTTACAGTGATGTGAAAAAGAAAGGGCATCCTATTGAATTCCATGGTTTTCTGTATCAGGACATGATAAAAAATCATCTGATCCTTGGCAGGTCTTAAAATTTGGAAAATAAAACCTTAGATGAACAACAACACATGACATGTCACACCGCATCATTAGGCTATTTATTTAGCAAAAGTAAAGCCAATATGGAAAAGCCATGTGTGACAAACTAAGGACACCCTATGATTCAAATGCCTGTAGATCCACTTTTAGTAGCAATAAGTTGAAGTAATCATTTTCTGTATGATTGTATCTGTCTTTCACATCGTTCTGGAGGAATTTTGGCTCACTCTTCTTTACAACGTTGCTCCAGTTTATTGAGGTTTGTGGGCATTAGTTTGATGCACAGCTCTCACCACAGCATTTCAGTCAGGATGAGGTCTGGACTTTGACTGGACTGCTGTAACACCTTGATTCTTTTCTTTTTCAGCCGTTGTGTTGTAGATTTGCTGGTGTGCTTGGTATCATTGTCCGGTTGCATGACCCAGTATTGGCCCAGCTTTAGCTGTCGGACGGATGGCCTCACACATGACTCTAGAATACTTTGGGATACAGAGGAGTTCATGGTCGACTCAATGACTGTGAGGTGCCCAGGTCCTGTGGCTACAAGGCAAGCCCAAAATCATCAGCCCTCCACAAGCATGCTTGACTTTTGCTATGAGGTGTTTGTGCTGATATGCTCTTTAGGATTTCACCAAACGTGGCGCTGTCCATTATGGCCAAATATCTCCACTTTGGTCTCTCTGTTCAAAGGACCAGTGGTGGACAGTAACGAAGTAGCTTTACTTCGTTACTGTACTTAAGTGCATTTTTCAAGTATCCGTATTTTACTGGAGTAGTTTTATTTTGAGTAACTTTTACTTTTACTTTACTACATTCCAAAGCATATGATCGTACTTTTTACTTTACTACATTTCATAAAACTTATCGTTACTCCTTATAAAATGGCACGTGCTCTGAGACGCAGAAGCGGTGTCTGATTCATGAACGAACAGATTATTTTCAATGAACCTGTTAAATCGGTTCGCAAATCGCACCAAATGATTCATTCACGAATGAATCCGATTGCAGCTGTTCTCGAGTCGACAACTCGCTGATTCAAATGAACCGTTTAGTGCGAGTCTCCAGTGAACTGAATTCACAAGTAAGAACCGGGAGATCTTGCGAGCGCACGCGTCTGATGCTGTTAAAAGTAAGTTACTAATGTCGAATTTTAGGATTAATTATTGTAACTGAAAATCATATTTAGGTCAAAGCTGTCAGTTGTTTGTCAGCACACATAGCCTAAGTTACTATGTATCTGGATCAACTAGCCGAGTAGACAGATATGAATGTTTATTCATAACCATGCTGAAAATAAGTCAATGTTAGCTGATGCTTCTAGACAGTTAGCATCAGCTAAAATTGACTTATTTTAAATAAAGGTGTGCCTTAGGCTGGCCACAATAAAAGGCCATTCTAAAATGTGCAGTTTTACTGTATTGGGGGGTCCGAAAACCAGTCAGTATCTGGTGTGACCACCATTTGCCTCACGCAGTGCAACACAACACAACCGCATAGAGTTGATCAGGTTGTTGATTGTGGCCTGTGGAATGTTGGTCCACTCCTCTTCAATGGCTGTGCGA
>NW_015544140.1:29241-29443 GCF_001515605.1 Sinocyclocheilus anshuiensis | reverse complement strand
CTTCAATGGCTGTGCGAAGTTGCTGGATATTGGCAGGAACTGGAACACGCTGTCGTATACGCCGATCCAGAGCACATGGGTGACATGTCCGGTGAGTATGTTGGCCATGCAAGAATTGGGATGTTTTCAGCTTCCAGGAATTGTGTACAGATCCTTGCAACATGGGGCCGTGCATTATCATGCTGCAACATGAGGTGATGGT
>NW_015544140.1:26052-28596 GCF_001515605.1 Sinocyclocheilus anshuiensis | reverse complement strand
GGGTGACCATACGTCCTCTTTTCCCCGGACATGTCCTCTTTTTGGACCTACAAAAATGCGTCCGACCGGGATTTCTTAATTGCCCAAAATGTCCGGGATTCAGCTGTTTTCTTAATCCCACTCCCGCTGAATCTCTGACCATTGCCGCCTGCTCCCGCAACATGTGTTTCGCTCCCACGATTTTCGTGTCCACTCCTTTTAACATTCTAATAGTGTGTATAATTTTGGTGCATCAGGGAGCCTCTCTCAGGATGCGGTGTATTTAAATATTTTTGAATCAGCATTTGCACTGTTTACTTTCACTTTCGATTTCGCGATTACACGCACTCTGTGTAAAGGGAGCAAGCACATCTTACAAGATCGGACATTTGTCAATGAGCTCAGAATCTGTTGAGCAGCAAATACTCCAGCATGGTCTTGTCAGTCATCTCTCCTTATTTTCTACCTGTGATCAGTCAAAGCTGACTCCAGTAGCTCTTGTTGGATGCAAGGTTGCCAAGTCCAGCGTTTTTTCCACAGAATTGGGCTACTTTTAAACGAACTATAAACTTTCCAGTGATGTCTGTGAGAAAGGTATATTCACTCGACAAGCTCGCGCATCTGCGCCGCCGCGAGCTCAATTTGCTTATCAGCTCGCGCACATCAGCTATATAGGCGTTAATACTGAATGTTTAACATTATATTCATTGCATACATATGCTTCGTATACATACTTAATCTCTAATAACTCCATTCTGCTTTCTGTTGTTTTGTTGTCGGTGTTTCTTTGTCTGAATATGGCGCTTATCACATGCTGTGTGGTATCGGCGTTTGGTATCGGGGCATTTTAACAAGTACGAGTACGAGTACAAGAGCTCAGTACCGGGCCCGATACGTATCGGTATTGGTGCATCCCTAGTTTATTATATGTAAGAGTGAACTCGTGAAGTGATGTTTTATTAACAAATTTCGGGAGGAGCACGCACAGATAATTAACACGACCAATCTATCATCAGTAATTACACCATCTATCCAACCAGCACAAGAGAGAACCCCTATAAATAATCAAAGCAGTCTTACCTTCACTATCTCTAGTCTTTCAGCATCTCTCCACCACCCCGACTCCTCACCTTCAGCCCGTTCCTACCCCAGCACGGGGGGAGTGCTCTGGGTCCGGGCTAAAAACCGAGCTTCGAGAGTGATTACCGAGCTCGGAGCCCTCTCCCCGGACAGCACGCCAAATACGCAAAACCTTTACTCAATTTATTATATGTAAGTGTGAACTCGTGAAATACAGTTTTGATGTCACAGCTACGCTCACATCCACATGCAAACATACCGTTGGCGTGGAAGTTATTCTCTGCACAAATTAACTCACAGAAAGTTCTAGAAGCATAGTGAGGTAGAAAAAAAAATATTTATGATGTATGATATTGGTAAGCAACATCACACGACCAAGATGTTTCCCCAAATATCAGCACGATTGCAATGTGGCACTGATTTTATACAATAATAATTCAATAAACAAGAAGTTAGAAAAAAGTGACTTACATTTTAGACACAATATTGAATGCTTTTCCTCAATTTCGCAAACAAAAATAGTTCCAATCACGTTTTTGAACGAATCAAATGAGTCGATGATTCAGTAATCCATTCCTAAAGACAGTGGCTGCGTCCGAAACCGCCTACTTCTCTACTATATAGTAGGGGAAAAGCAGTAGGCGAGCGAATAAGTATAATTATTGTAATTTCAAGCAGAGTTATCACAGCACTCTTCTGATTCTTGATTCCTGTGCATTTGCTGCAGATCTTTTGTGGTGGAGCAGAACCTGCAAGGAAAGGTGACGGCGGCATTTGTGGAAAAAAGGGAAAACCTGAAACAAAAATATAAAGTAAGTTCATTCTGTTACTTCTAATACAGAAATCAAATGACATTGTGCTGTTAAAATGACTGATTTTGTATTATATTTGTGCTTCTTTGCATGATCTGAAATGTCTGCAGACTGCTGTGAGCAGTGAGGATAGAGAAGTCCACAGCAGCATCCTGGAAATGGTCCAGTGCCATGAATGAGACGCTCCATCTCTCCACCTGCCCTTACTGTCTCATCTGGGCCGGATGTTGCTCTGGTTTCTTCATGCTCGGTGACCCCAGAGCCAGTAAAAGAGCATCTAGAAAAAGACCAAAAGACAGTGACGATGTGATTTTGGTCAAGTTTGTCCTGCTGGTTTTGGTTCATACAACATCAGTCAATGGAGCCAGAGTTTCAGAAGCTTCAAAAGCATCATCAAATAATGTCATGAAGAATCTGAAAGTCAGTCTCCCATCAACTGATATTGTATGAACAGAAACCAGCAGGACAAACTTAACTAAAATCAACTTTTGTGTTCAGAAAAACAAAACAAAACAAGGACTGAACAGTGAGGCGAGTAAATAATGATTGAATTTATGTTTGGATGAACTAACCCTTTAAACCCCCCCAAATAGAAATTGTATGAAATATATGTAAGCATTTATATTATAGTAGTACCTTGAAGAAATAAACTTTAAGAAATAAGCAGCTTTAT
>NW_015544140.1:21941-24968 GCF_001515605.1 Sinocyclocheilus anshuiensis | reverse complement strand
TTATTGTTCATATTGTTCATAAGTGTTGGGGTGGGCTAGCAATGCATTCTGGGGTAATCTTAACTTCTAAGATTTTTCAAGAGGTTCTGAAGGGATACATTCATTAACGCTTGCTGTGAAATTGGAATGGGGAGAAGACATGTCAAATATTAACCGTTTTTTCCCTGAATATTTGCTATGAGGTGTTAGTGCACCTCTCTTATCTTCTTTTTATTATTATTACTGCAGAACTTTTAATTACTTAACAAGCTCAGGGAAAATGGTTGTATCTTTAACAATGAACAATCATATAGAAAACATAAATACAATGGGTTTGCGTACATCATTGTATGAGAATATATACAGATATAATATAACATAATATAATAGAAAAAAAGGCAAAATTAGAAGGGTAAATATCTTTGAATAATCATAATATTCATATTATCATAAAGCATCAAAAATTGCATTTGCTGTTGTTGTTGCTATATATAAGCCTGAGGGATGAAACAAAGAGAGTTAAATAAGAAAAGAAGAAAACAAAGGAGATTTAAGCCGATTTTGCTTGTGGATGAAATGAACATATTCAAATGACAACAATTTGGGGTTTTCATAATAAAATATAATACCTTTAAGGATTAAACTGTGGGTCATATTAGTAGGGTTAAAAATATAAACATTTAAATCAACCCAAAATGTTTTGGTTATACTACAATCACAGTAAAAGGGCAGCTGTGTCTTCAACAAGACCACAAAATGAGGAAATTTCATAAACATCAAAATATTTACAGAGAGATCAATTAAACCTGTCGCTCGTATCTGTTGCGCTTGTTATAACGTCGTAGATCACATGATAATGTCAAAATGGCGGATGATGACTGGATCGCATTCATACTTGACGAGATTTGGCTGTAGAGTGCCTACTCTTTTAGCGCTCGTTAAGTAAGTACTTAATGAAATTAAGTACCTACTCATTGAGTAGGAGGTTTCGGACGCAGCCAGTCACTTGCCTCGTTTCTGAATGAATCGGCCATTTGAACGAATCGGTTGAACGAATGTCTAAATGACTCACTCATTAAAACAGTCATTTGCCGCCACCTACTGGTGGTTTGGTTTCATATTTAAAAGTATTGCATTTTTCTCAACATATCTGTATTTTCAAAAAATGATTTAATCATAACATTATTTATGCAACATTTGCAACAATAAATGCATTTATGTCACCTCAGCTTCATCAAACAGTCTGTGTAAATACATCTAATGCCACTTCATTAGCAGCTTCTGTTTACTCTGCAGTGCAAAGATGGAGTTAAGATGAAAAAACTCTACAGTTTCTTATTATTCTAACTGAATTAATTGAAACAATGTAAGAATTTGATGTGAAAGATGATACGTTAATTTAATAAGGTTTGAAAAAAAATGGCTGTTTATAAACATAGCGGGAAATTACATATTTCCAGTGACAGAGCACTTTATTTTGGGAGTCGCTGAAGTGAGAGAATATCTGTTACTTAGGCCAGATTGGGAGAAATTTTAATGTTTAAAATTTTCTTTTATTATGTAATTTATTTTGTGTATTGAAAAAAAAAATGTGGTTGTATATGCTGTCAATTATAGTTCTTAGATAGAAAATCATAATCAGCAAAAATCAGTATCGGCAGGTCACACTTACAAAAGAAATCGGAATCAGCCAAGAAATTAGCAATCGGTGCATCTCTAGTTTAAATCAAATTAAATTGTCCTGTTCAGTGTTTTTTTTCTTCTTATGTTTGTCAATAAACATCACAATCTATCCACACAATAATTCAGGTCAGACCTACCAGTGTTACAGTAGAAATAATGAGTCGTAGTGCAAAGCCTATCTTCAATTGCAGGCCAATAATTTATAGTAGCACAGTCTTGGTTCGACCCGACAAGTTTTTGAACAGCGTTTTGGGTTGAAGTTTAAGTTAAGTTTCTCTTTTATTGTCTCCCTTAGGAGAAATTTGTCTTAGGCAACCGGGAGAGCAGATCAAACATACAAAAAAAATAAAATAAATAAATAAATATTACACCATTCCAAAACATATAATTCCTATACAATCCTAGTAATACACCAACATTACGTTACCCATCACATTACGCTCACCCACACAACAATTTCAATCACTTATTCAATAATTTGACAGATAATGGAATTAAATAAAATGTTTATCTTTTCAGCTTACAGATTGGAACCCTATATCTCCTGCCCGAGGGCATTAGCTCATACTCCTTATGGAGAATATGGCTTTGGTCACCAATAATTTTAAGACTCTGCTTCCTAACAGACCTCTCAAAAATGTCCTGAAGAGAAAGTGGAGACAACATACCAATTATTTTTCCAGCTCTTCTAACCACATTTTGAAGTTGTGACCTAAGTTTAACAGTCAAATTTCCAAACCATATTGTAAAACCATAACATATTATAGATTCAATAGCTGATCTGTAAAACAGTAACATGATAGTTTTATCCACTCCATAAACCCTGAGCCTTCGCAAAAAATGCAAGCGCTGACTAGCTCGTGTACAAACATAGTCCACTTGATGACTCCATTGCAGCTGAGAATCAAAGTAGATACCTAAATACTTATATGTTGTTACCTGCTCAACTTCCTCCTCATTAACTAAAATTGGACTATGATCACCCACCAACCTCGGGTCAAAGATCATTTCTTTAGTTTTTTTGACATTCAACATCAAGTTGTGTTCCTCACACCACTGCACAACCCCTTCTATCTCTGATTTATGAGCTTTTAAGAATCAGAGCTGCCAGAATTCATGCGTTTATGTTACAATTGGGGGACATAAACATACTTTTAAATACTTAAAATTCATGTGATGTATTTTATGATATATTTAGCAAAAATTTTTGCTGTTGAAAATATTAATAATATTGCATTTATGACAACATTATAAAATAAAAAATCATAATCTTTATTTATTTATTTATTTATTAAGTCTTACAGTTAGTGTCTTTGGTTTAAGCTGCAGTATAGCAAAACTGGTCAGAATTTTTCATGTAAAAAA
>NW_015544140.1:18706-21459 GCF_001515605.1 Sinocyclocheilus anshuiensis | reverse complement strand
TAACATAAGCTGCAGGATTTTCAAGGTGTTTTAAAATAAAGTGTGTCATAGTATTCAAAGCATCTTCTGTACTCCTATTTTCTTTATACGCAAATTGATAAGGATCTAATTTATACACTACATTTTCTCTCGTCACAATCTAGTCACTCGTCACAATACGTTCAAGTGATTTCATCACTATGGACGTTAACGCCACTGGTCTAAAGTCATTATTTTCCTCTGCTGGATGTTTTTTTGGAACAGGGATAACGACTGCTTTTTTCCATATTGTAGGAATAAATCCAGTGTCGAGTGATAATTGAAATAATGGACTCCAGGCTGGAGTTAATTCATCAGCAAAAGTTTTAAGTAAAAGAGTTGAAATACCATCCGGCCCATTGGACTTTTTGGTATGCAGCCTTTTAAAAATTTTCGCAACAGCACTTGGGTCCACCACAATTCTATCCTTTGTGGAATCACATGTTACAGAACTCAGCAAATATCTACATTTATCAATACTACCACTACCAGTCAGTTCAAAACGATTATAAAAGTTATTAAATTCATTTGCTTTTTCAAATTCATTTAAAACCTGTATTTCTTTCTTATTTGAATTTAAATGTATCATTCCTCTCTCAACATCCCACAACTTTTTAGTATTTGAAGTTGAAATAGCTTCTCTATTGTGTTGCTTGTGTTGCTCTCTCGCTTCCCTCAATTTTCTCCTTAGTTCCCTTTGAATTTCTCTAAACTTATTATTTTTATTGTTTTTAAAAGCTTGATTTCTCCTCCTAATATATTGCTTAATCTCGGGGGTAATATATTCCTTGTTATTTGGATGAATTGTAATGGTCTTTTTTGGGACCACAGTATCAACACAAAAATGAATATACCCTGTAATCACTTCCGCAATACTGTCAACATATTGAATATTGATAAAAAACGTCCCAATTTGTAGCCAGAAAACAACCACTCAACTCCTCTTTTGTTGCCACACATCACACATTAACTGTTCTTAAAACCGGTTTACTCTTCCTAAAGGCAGACCTGTAAATAGGAATTAACTGGATGGTATTATGGTCCGAATTTGTTCTTTCCAAAAATCCTTTGCATTTACATTTACATTTAGTTATTTTGCAGACGCTTTTATCCAAAGCGACTTACAATTTGGGGATACATAAAGCGATTCTTCTTAAAGAGGCAAACAGATACAGGAAGTGCTTGTAATACCAAGTTTCTAGACATTGTTCAAATAAGTACAAACTAGAAAGAGAAGGAATAAATAAAAGAGAGAATTATTATTATTTTTTTTATGATGATGAAGTGAAGTAGCTTCGAAAGAGATGAGTTTTCAGCTGTCGCTTGAAAATTGTCAGGGATTCAGCATTCCGGATAGGGGTGGGAAGATCATTCCACCAGCCAGGAATGGTGAACGAGAATGTTCTGGAAAGTGATTTTGAGCCTCTCTGTCTGTGGCTGTTCTATATGCAAGCATCAATGTCTTGAACTTGATTCGAGCCGCGACCGGTAGCCAGTGCAAGGAGATAAAGAGAGGTGTAACATGGGCTCTTTTGGGCTCGTTGAAGACCAGTCATACCGCTGCATTCTGAATCATTTGTAGAGGTTTGATTGTGCTTGATGGAAGTCCAGCCAGAAGAGCATTGCTGTAGTCCAGCCTAGAAATGACAAGGGCCTGGACAAGAAGTTGTGCAGCATGCTCCATTAGAAAGGGCCTGATCTTTCTGATGTTGTGCAATGCAAACCTGCAAGATCGAGCGGTCTTTGCAATGTGGTCTTTGAAGGTCAGCTGGTCATCAAAGGTATCAACGATAGCCAGTTCTGTATAATGATCTCTGCAGTACTTCTAAGCATCGAGCCATCTCTTTTGGGTCTTGCTTAGCACCAGTTTAGCTGTTCTGTTTGTGTTCTCTGTGAAAATTCAAAAACACAGTCAAGACAATTTCCTTTGGAAAATGTACAGATTATTCCCAGAACTACTGTATGTTTCTGAACATTTTAATATTCACATAGCCTAGTTTACATGGACATTACAAAATGGGAGTCTGAAAGGATAGTTCACACAAAAATGAACAAATCTGTCATTATTTAGGCCTACTTACATATAAAGTCATGCTTTGAATTATACATAGGAAAAAATTATTTTCAAAATTGTAATAAAACCAAAGATTATTTGAGTGTTTTTTTGTACAAAAATACTTAATTTAACTTTTAATTCAGTGTTACTTGCCATTTCTTTGTAATTATTTATGAAATTTACCACCAGTTTCTGAGTGAAATGAGATGGCGTGAGAATTGCCGTGAGATGGCGCCGACAATGATGGCTGCCTCCGTGGCGTGCTCCGCAGTTGTTTTTATGTTTTTGTTAGTTTGTCCTGTCTTTAGTTATATCCCTGCAATCAGTTTCACCAGAGACGAATTGCTGGACATTCGGCAGTACACACCACCCGATATTTCACCGGTTTTCGATTATTCTGATGTTTTGCTGGACATTGTAGTCGGGGGAGCTGCGGCGCTGATCAAGCGCTTCAGGACGCGCAGACGGGGGAAGCGAGCCGGCGCGCTCGTGAAGCTAAGGCAGTTCTGTCACGAAAACAAATTCCTTGTATGTGTAAACATACCTGGCAATAAAGCTTATTCTGATTCTGATTCTGAAAATGGTAAATTAGAATACAACTTCATTACTGCATGATTACTGACCAAAATAATATTGTGATATATACTGAACAAAATTATAAACGCAACACTTTTGTTTT
>NW_015544140.1:15738-18301 GCF_001515605.1 Sinocyclocheilus anshuiensis | reverse complement strand
TGCACATTTTAGAGTGGCCTTTTATTGTGGCCAGCCTAAGGCACACCTGTACAATAATCATGCTGTCTAATCAGCATCTTGATATGCCACACCCGTGAGGTTGATGGATTATCTTGGCAAAGGAGAACTGCTCACTAACACATATTTGGGGCAAAAACAAGTGTTGCGTTTATAATTTTGTTCAGTGTAAATGTTTACTTGTATGACCCACCCATATATCTTAGTTTCTTAATTTCATACACTGAATTCATGAGCATCAGTAAAAAATGATTGTGCATGTTTCTCACCATCGTAACTCACAAAATATATTTCACTGGTGCAGAAGAAATCATGCCAGGTTCCATATAAATGAATGGCGACACACTCCTCTCCCGCACCATAGTTATCTGGCTGGGCAGGACCCCAGAGCTGTGTCCCAAAGTTGAGTGTGCACACTTCGAAGGCCAGGCCTCCGAAGTGCATGAAGGACGCTCCGCCTTCGCAGGATTTCCTAATTGCGACACCAGAGGTTCCCGATTAGCGCTCTGTCGCATAGCAACTGACGAGAGGACAATCCTGCCAGGATAGGTGGAGCTAGAATTGCTCATTTCTGTTTTTATGTTTTACGTCATAATGGAGGAGACTGTGATGTTGGCTTTGGAATTGGCTTGGAGCTTACTTGAATAATGTAATGATACATATGGAAAACTACAAAATACACACACACATAGCAGTTCAAATGCTGACTGATATCTAACAAAGGTGCGATTTTATATAGTTTATTGTCTTGACCATGGTGATCATATGTAGACAGGTTTGCAAACTGGATTTTTTAGGCAGTTAAGCATAAAAATAAAACTGTGAATTAAAAAATAGAGCATTGTACAGCTCAATCTTCAGCGGCAGCTGTCACAGCTGAACAGTGCTCTGTTTGACCAGTCCGAGTCCTTCAGATGCAGCCTTTGATATAGTTAGCAAAGATGTGTTAATATTCTGACAAAGTGTTATACAAAACATACAACAACAGCCAGATTGAAGTTCCCTGTTGAGATGATTTTTAGTCCGAGATAGGTGTATTCATGGGCGTGTTATAAGTACTAAGTTTTCTTTTTTTTTCCTCACAGGACAGCAACACTAAAAAATATGGTCTTTTACAACATGATGCATTGTTGTAGATTAAACTACCCAGCAGTATATTTAGTAGGCAACTTTCAATTTTATAACCCTGAACATATTCAGAAGTAAAATGCAACATACACAGTAGTGCAGCAGTAATATTAATGCAAAACCATTAGAATGAATTATTTTTTTCAGAACAGTACTGTATACCTTTAGTTTTACTCTCAATACCTTAAGTATATTAGAGTATGCAAGATAATACTTTTACTTAAAGGATAGTGCAGCCAAAAATGAAAATTATGTAATCATTTACTCACTGTAGTGTAGTGATATCGCGAGAACAAAGGGGTGGGAACGAGAGAGGATCGCGAGAGGTAAGGAGAGCGATCATGTAGTTGAGAGTGTGTTAATAAAGTTGAGATAACAACGATACAGACTGGTTATTGAGACAAACAATACAACATAAATGGCGATGAGGATGAAAACATAAAAGAACAATTAGGATTGCCATTCAACTGTCGCTGGAAACGACATCTGGATCTAAAAGACTGACGGAGCTGGCATGGAGGGCGAAGAGGCCGTAGCACGAGCACCGCCGACATCTGGATCTAAAAGACTGACGGAGCTGGCATGGAGGACGAAGAGGCCGTAGCACGAGCACCGCCGATACATGTCGCACAGGCTCAGTTATCGCCGCCTATTCCATTGAACCTCGGAGTTTCGGATTTGTATGCAGAATACAAAACATGGAAAGACTCTTACAGTTTCTTTGAGTTGGCCAGTGGAACTATCAATGCTGCCGATGCGGTAAGACGCGCTACTTTTTTGCATTGTATTGGTGCTCCAGTGCAGAGGATTTTCGCGAATCTCCCGGGTCCCAAAGATTCATATATGGAGACTGTAAATGCACTGGATGCTTACTTTACTCCACGGAAAAATGTTGTGCTAGAAAGACACAAATTCCGACTGAGATCTCAACTACAAGATGAAACGATTGATGCATTTGTGAACGCGTTAAGGGAACTGGCCAAATCTTGTGAGTTCGGAGCTTTAGAACGTGATATGATACGAGATCAACTCGTAGAGAAATGTGCACATAGACGATTAAGAGATAAACTCTTGCAGGAAGAAGGGCTTACGTTGGAAAGAGCATTAACTGTTGCTAGAATTTTTGAATCAGCCCAAGCAGAGTCTAAAGTGCTTTCAGAAAACAATATCAAAGAAAAAGAAGATCACGTTAATTTCATGAAGGGTACAAGAGCTCCCAACGCAAAAATGAAACTGCAAAATGCTAGCAGAGGGCGATTTGAAAAGAACAACAGCGACACCAAGTGTTATGTGGACTGACAACACATAAAGCAGATGACTGTGGCAAAATCAGCAACTTGCCTGTACTGCAGAAAAAAACGGTCATTATGCGTGTGTTTGCAGAAAGAAAAACAACTCGCAGGAGTATAAAAATGAA
>NW_015544140.1:0-11835 GCF_001515605.1 Sinocyclocheilus anshuiensis | reverse complement strand
TGGTTTTTAATGGTGTTTGTCCAATGGGTGATGTACTTGTGTTTCTCTGTGTTGATGATCTGTGTGGGCCGAATGGTTGAGAGTGAGTGTGAGTTCTGAGGCTGGCTGATCTCTGTCAGTCTCAGCACCAGCTGAAGGAGGGGACTCTTCGTGAGGCTCAGCTCTTGGTGTTTCAGGGCTTTATAATGGTATGTGCTGGGGTCGCTTGTCTTTAGGTGTTTCCAGAATTTGATGGCTCTTTTTTGGATGTTTAGAAGGAGAGGGTATTGGCCTAATTCTGCCCTGCATCCGTTATTTGGTGTTTTTCTTTGGACTTTGAGTATTCTTTTACAGAAATCTAAATGCATTTTTTCAATTGGATGTTTTTCCCAGTTTAAAAAATCTAATTTTATAGGTGGACCCCAGACTTCACTGCCATATAATACAATTGGTTCAATTACTGATTTGAAAAGTTTGAGCCAGATTTGGATTGGGATGTCAATTTTAATTGATCTTTTTATGGCATAGAAAGCCCTTTGAGCTTTCTCTTTGAGCTCATTCACAGCCAAAGTAAAGTTACCTGTTGGAGTAATTTTTAGGCCGAGGTAAGTGTATGTCTTTGTGGTTTCAATGGTTCTGTGTGATAGTGTGAATGTGTGTGTTAGTCCCTGAGATCTGGAGCGTTTCTGGAAGATCATGACTTTAGTTTTTTGGAGGTTGACTGTCAGGGCCCAGGTCTGACAGTAATCCTCCAGCAGATTCAGGCTGTCCTGAAGCCCTTCTTTAGTGGGCGACAGGAGAACCAGGTCGTCTGCATAAAGAAGACACTTTATCTCTGTGTCATGGAGAGTGAGACCTTGAATGGGAGCATGTTCTAAAGCATTGGCCAATTGATTGATGTAGATGTTGAAGAGGGTGGGGCTTAAACTGCAGCCCTGTCGCACTCCACGCCTCTGAAGAAAAAATTCAGTTCTTTTGTTTCCAATTTTAACTGCACATTGACTGATTGTGTACATGGATTTGATCAAATCATAGAATTTACCTCCTATTCCGCTGTCTATAAGTTTTAGGAATAATCCTTCATACCAGATTGAGTCGAATGCTTTCTTGAAATCAATAAAACAGGCGAAAATTTGACTTTTGTTTTGATGTACATATTTATCAATTAGTGTTTGTAGTTTAAAAATGTGATCAGACGTTTGACATTTTGGGAGGAATCCAATTTGACATTTACTCAAGGCATTGTGTTTGATAAGGAAGTCTGACAGTCTTGTGTGTAAGATGCTGCAGAAAACCTTCCCCAGGTTACTGTTCACACAGATGCCTTGGTAGCTGTTGGGCTCCAGTTTGTCTCCGTTCTTGTGAATGGGGCTGATGAGGCCCTGGTTCCAGATCTTAGGGAAGAACCCTACACACAGAACATCATTGAAGAGTTTGAGGATGGCCAGTTTGAAGCTTTGTTCTGTGTGTTTCAGCATCTCGTTCAGGATGCCGTCAACACCGCAGGCTTTCTTGGGCTCGAGGACCCATAATTTATCTTCCAATTCTTTCAGTGTTATGGGGAAATCTAAGGGGTTTTGATATGCTTTTATTGATTTTTCAAAAATGTCTAGTTTTGTAATTATTTCATTTTGATCAGAGTTTTGAATTTCAGTTGAGCTATATA
Organism: Sinocyclocheilus anshuiensis; assembly: GCF_001515605.1. Taxonomy (NCBI): domain Eukaryota; kingdom Metazoa; phylum Chordata; class Actinopteri; order Cypriniformes; family Cyprinidae; genus Sinocyclocheilus; species Sinocyclocheilus anshuiensis. Next base: position 10,190 of record NW_015544140.1, on the reverse strand, counting down.
ATTCTTGGAAATGATTCTTCCATATCTCTCCATCTTGGATAGCCAGATCTTCTTGATTTGATTTGTTTAATAATTTCCATTTATCCCAGAATTTGTTGGAATTTATTGATTTTTCGATCTCTTCAAACTGGTCTTGCAGAAACTGAGCTTTTTTTCCGGTGGAGTGTGGCTTTGTATTGCCTTAGTGCCTCGCAGTAATGAAGACGGAGGTCCTGGTTTTGCTGGTTGACGGTGTTTTTGGTTGGATAAATTTCGGAGGTTTTTTCTCAGAGCCTTACAGTCTGAATCAAACGATCTGTCAGTGTCCAATTTCTTTTTCTTTGGTTTTATAATTGTCATATCACTTCTTTGTGCTGTCTTATAGAATATGTCATTTATATCTTTCACTGCTTGATTGATGCCAAATTGATTTTTAGGGTATTCCTGTATCTGGAAAGAATGTAAGAGGGACTGTATTTCTGAAGATTCAGTAGCGTTGATGTAATTAGTGGGACTGTTTTCTGTCCATTTGAATGACATAATTTTGTGCATTTGATATGGTGTCCTAATTGGTTTGGATAATGTTTCAGACTGCTTTATATAGAGGGTGATTTGACTGTGGTCTGAGAAAGGTTGCAATGGTTTGACTGTGAATGCTCTCAAAGAGGAACGATCTAGATCTGTGATTGTATAATCTACAGTGCTGCTACCAAGAGCTGAGCTGTAGGTGAAGCGACTGAGTGAGTCTCCTCTCCTCTTTGACGATGTACAGAGCCAGATTCTGACAGAGCTGCTGCAGCTGCCTTCCGTGAGAGTTCACTGCCTGATCACAGTCCTGTCTGGGAGGGTGAGAAGGGAAAAAACTGTTATCGGCAGTAATGAATCTGGTGCCTTGTGATTCTATGAAATCTAATTTGTCACCGGTTCTAGAATTCAAGTCACCCATAAGCAGCACATTTCCCTGGGCCTGGAAATGGCTGATTTCTTGCTCTAAGTTTTGAAAGGTTTCTTCTTGGAAATAGGGAGACTCTAGGGGTGGTATGTATATGGCACAGAGGAAGACGGGCTGAGATGTTGTTATGAAACCTTTTTTAATTTTCAACCACAGGTGGTACTGGTCTCTTTTGACTAATTCTATGGACAGTTCAGATTTAGTCCAGATTATCATCGCTCCCGAGTCTCTTCCCTGTGTGCTGGATCTGAGTTTGACTGAAGATAATATAGTTTCTCTGTATCCTGAGGGACAGCCAGTGGACTCATCCCCTCTACACCAGGTTTCTTGTAAAATTATGACATCTAAGTCATGAATTTCTCTCATAAAGTCTGGATTTTTACTCTTCAGGCCAAATACTGAGGAGTTCAGACCTTGAATATTCCACAAGGAGATGCTAAGTGATTTCATCACAAAAAGAAAGATAATCTATAGAGTTTGTTTGCTATTTTGAGAAAAAGAGAAAGACATAAAAAGAGCAAAAACAAAACAGATTGGATGCAACAGTAAATACATGTGAGAAATGTTATGGTATTAACTCAGAATATGAACTAATTAAATTAGGAATTTTTAATTTTTAATTTATTTTATTTTTTTATGTATTATTATTATTTTTTTTAAGTTCTCATCTCTGTCCACTGTGTGTCAGTAGGTGAGAGCAGATGATACTCAGAATGTGTTGGATGTTGTGAAGCTCAGCGCTGGCCGGGTTTACTGTGGGGCTTTTGTAGAGTCTGTCTGTGTGGCTCCTCTCTGGGCGCTGAAGCTCTGGATGGGGCTCTAGATGAAGTGCTGGGTGGGATGCTGTCTCTTGAGGTGTGTCTCGCTGGTGTGGCTGGGTTAGGGCTGGTTCTGCTCCACCTGGGGCTTGTCTGGTTGGTCCTGTTTAGAGTGACGTCTTTAAGTCTCTTTGCCAGGATATGTACCAGATTTTTATATAGGTGGACATGATCGTACAGAAAGTCGGTGTCCAGGTCTGGGTGGTGTGCCAAGTAAACATTAGGCACAAGGGCACAATGTCTGGAGATGTTGGCATTTATCTTACTGATTGTGTTGGGATGGAGATGTTGGCATTAATCTTACTGATTGTGTTGAGATGGAAGTCTTTTCTCTGAAGCAGAGTGGAGAGGATGATTTTTGAGTTGGGGAAAGTGTGTCTTGCTTTTTCCACAACAGCTCTGAGGGAATCGGACACTCTGTCCTGTTGGCTTCGCAGATCATTGGTGCCCGTGTGGATGATGATGTGGCTGGGATGGCCCAGCTGAGATTCTGTCAGAAGCTCCAGGGCTTTGTCAGTGTTGGGACACCAGTGTTTAAGAGCTCTGTGTCGGGGGAAGAGTTTCTTTATGTCGATGAATTTCCCATTTGAATCAATGAGCAGGGCTATTTCTGGCTGTTCTGAGCTGGTTGGTGCTGTGCTGTCAGATGGGTGCTGTTGGTGTTGTGCTGGGGCACTTGACACGAGGCGCTGAGATGACTGTGAGCGGTCTGGGTCGGGTCTCTCTGGGTGCTGGCTGACTGTGGCAGGTGGCTCTGGGGTGGAGGCCAGTGTTTGAGCTCTGTGGATCTGCTCTGGTTCTTGTCTGGTCAGGAGCAGCTCTCTCACCTGCTCTTTCAGGGCCTGGATCTCACTGTGCTGCTGCTCTCTCTCCTCCTGTAACTCTCTAAGCTGCTGCCTCATCTCTAGTGTGAGATGCTCTCTGTCCTGTAGCTGGAGTCTCAGTGTGGCCAGCTCTTTCTGACAGCTGTCCTTCTCTGTCTGTAAACCTTTGACTTGCTGTGTGAGGGCTGACAGTCTCTGTGTGATGTGCTCTGAGTTTTGCTGGAGTTCAGTGTGATGCTCCTGTTTGAGTACGGTTTCTCTGAGCTGCACCATCTCCATCTCCAGCCTTGTGAAGTGCTCCTGGAGTACAGGTATAGATTTGAGCAGGGGGGATAAGGGGTCCTGGGCAGGGCTCTCTGCAGCGGTGGGCTTGAGATCTGGGCTACTGCTCTGTGTATTCTGCTCAGATGATAGATATTCAGATAATAGGGCTTTCTCTTGTTTCATTATTGCGCTGTAGTCGGTCTGGAATGTTTTCAGATTTCCCTGTATCATGACTGTGCCATTTTTATATAAGTTCACAGTTATCACTGTGGTGTCGGGGTCACATGGTTCTCTGATTTTGACTTTCCAGCAATTACAGATGCCCTCTTTCTTTACAGAGGGGTAATGGTTGATGATGGCTTTATGCCAGATGTTGGGATGATCAGTGAAGAAAATGAGATTGCTGAATTCTCCAGTTTTAAACGAATCGGCAAAAAGAGTTTCTGGGTTGTCTTTAAGAAGTTTCTGCTTATAGTTTTTCCTTGCAGAGTCAGTTGTGACGTCAAAGGGGTACTGTGACGACAAAGGGACACACAGTCTGTGCAGAGTGGGGAGCTCATTTGCATATGGCAGTGGGGTGACTGCATCTTCTCCTCTGATTGGTTAATGTTCTCTGGCTCATTTGAATTGATACATTGAGGAATGTCAGAGTGCAGGGTAGCCATAGCTTTAGCTTTTAGCATTTCTAGCAGTTTTAGTTTATAAAAAACTATAAAAAGGTCAATTTTAAATTGTATGTGCTTGTATTTGAGAATAAATATTGTCCACTGCAGTTAGTTGTACTCACTGCTTCTCCCTCTCTGAACTGTTGAGGTTTATCTCGAAGGATTGTCCTGTTTTTGAGTTTCACTCCGATTTTCCTGTGGGTCTGTGCTGCTGTGCTGCTAGAAACTGATCCTCTGCACTGAATATTTGGTTTTAAAAAACAAAAATAAATTTTTCTGATTTCCTTTTGTGAAAGTCCAGTTCAGAATTTGGTATTCCTTGAGATATATACAATTTTTTATCTAACTCATCTCAAAATAGTGAACAAAAAGTAAATTCTAAGAGCTCATGCAGATCATGACTCTCTCTGATGATGATTCTGTCTCTCTCTCTCTCTCTCGATTTGGCAATATTTGAGAAAAGGGTTTAGCGATTTCTAATTATTGGGGGGAAAGCCCCCCTCAGTGTCTATGGTGGTTATCCCCCTGATCAGACATGAACATATATGTTGTGGCACTATCGTGTGGTCTGTAATGATATGACGTTAGCAAACTTTAGCGATTTTTGGCAAACATTTATTTGAATATCGTGACCGTAAATATGAACTCACGATTGAATGTAACATAAAACAAATGATTACTTTTCATTAAAATCTTTATTAATGCCAAAAATGTGCATTTATGTGTCTTTTTGTTCACTCGGACAGCCATGTTGCCACTGTAGCCGGTTCACGCTGAGAAAATTCATACCCCTTCGTTTGAAGTGTGGTCCTGAAAAATCTTTGTTTGAAGGGCTATCTGGCCCTTCTCCTTACCCCTACTCCTCCAACCAAAAGAGAATCGAGGCACCCCTACCCCTTCACGTGAACGCGCCAAACGGAGGGGTAGGGGAAAGGGGAAGGGCTAAGGGGTAGAAATGGGATAACATGCAAGTTTGTGGTGAAGTTTACCTAGCAAGCTGGGATGGGATGTCTGCAAAAGCATTCATATGTGTAAATGCTCCATTAGCTGTACAAGTTAAAATTAACTGTTTTTAAACTAACAATAATAAGGTCTTTGTCCTATTTTGAGAATTTTTTTTCTTTACCTCAAGATGCCCAAGACACAAGCAAAGCGTGTGTCCAAGTACTGCATGTATAATCTTTAATACACTTTAATTGTCATTTCTTTTCTTGTAATGTACTTTATATATGTAACACGGGTGTCCAATCTTGCTCTGCAGGACACCGGCCCTCCAGGACCGAGTTTGGTGACCCCTGATGTAACATATACTTAAATGAAAATTTATGCAAAAATCCAATTATTTATTTTTGTGAGTTTGATGTATGAGCTAACATCATTTTTTTCTACATGTATTGCAAATCTTTTTTTTTTTTTTTGAAGATGACCAGATCACCTTATTAGACTTTTAATTAACAGCAACATGGATAATCAAATGTCCAAACTAAATAAACAAACAGCTTTGTGAAGTGACAGAATTTAGCAAACAAACATGCATCCAACCCTCTGGTAGCTGATTATTGAGAACTAAAAATTAGCAAAAACTTACGGTGCATCCCAGTGCATATACTTATGCACTATTCTATACCATTTTGTAGTATAAATAGTGTGAGTAATTTGTTCACTCTGAAAATTCCAGAAAGAAAAGGCGCACGTCAAATACCTAGATGAAGCACTTAATTAATTGAAAAAATTAATTGTGAAATGTTGTACACTTATTGCACTCGACCGTCACAGTTTAACATAGCAGAAGGGGCTATTAGACTTTCATTCATGCATTTGACAGAAGGGTACATCCCAGCTAACAGGGAACGTTCTCAGAAGTTTCATTGACCTTTAAAAAAAAAAATTATATAAATGTTAGGACAAAACATTAAATAATGTTTATGCAACATTCTTATAACTTTATCAATATTTGATATACATTCTCATAGCGTTGAGAGAAAACTTTCTGAGATCAACATTCTCGGAATGTCCTTATGATGTTATTTACACTTGATGAACATTTTAACAAACAATTTTGTAACCTTTAAATAATGTTCTAACCAAAAGAAGAAAACATATTTTAACATTCTTAGACTTTTTCATTCATCTGGACATTTTAACGTTCTTAGAATATTAGAAATAAACAATCAAATAATGTTATATTTTGGATAAAAATAAAGTTAGTAAAATGTTGTAAGAAATGTTTGTAATCTGTAATTAAAGTTAAAATCATGACAAGAAAATGGAACCTTTCTACATTGTAAGAAAAAATGATGAGGATGTTGAAGATCTCGATGAAGATGTTTATTGCACCATAGTAGTGACAAAGTACATGTAGTACCTTGGGTTCAATGGAGTCGGAATGAACCCCGAACATCCTAAACTCAAACCTTTTATACAGTTACAGTTTATTACCCTTAATGTAAATGAAGTTGCTCCTGTCGTAACAGCTGTGGTCTGTATGTTAATTAAGTTCTGACACCCCTTTTTCTTAGGTGGTTCTCGGTGTCCCACACCCGCTCCCATTCTACAATTGGTCACCATTTGCTCAGGATGTGATCATCCCAAATGGTCTAAGAACAACATAACTGTTGACTTTCTTCTTCTCTATAATAATTCTCAAATAGACTTGGACTCAAAGACTGCTTTGGATATTGATATATCCTACCAAGAACTAACTGCTGCCTTGGGTCAACTTAAATCAGGAAAATCTCCAGGCATTGATGGTTTGCAACCTGAGTTTTATAAACATTTTTGGCACTGTATCGGAAAGGATCTTTGTGAGATCTTTTTTTAATGTAACAAAGATGGTATGTTGCCTGTGTCTTGTAAACGAGCTGTTCTGTCTTTGTTGCCTAAAAAGGGGGATTTGTCTCTTTTGAAAAACTGGAGACCAGTTGCTCTATTGACTACTGATTACAAAATTCTATCTAAATGCCTTGCTAATAGGCTAAAAAAGTACCTCCATTTAATAGTACACCGGGATCAAACATATTGTGTTCCAGAAAGGACAATATCAGATAACTTATTTTTGATACGGGATGTTTTAGATATTTGCAAAGTTTTTAAAAGAAAAATTGGCCTGATCTCCCTAGATCAAGAAAAAGCATTTGATTGCGTAGATCACAGATATCTTTTCAATGTGTTGGGAGTTTTTGGTTTAGGGCAAGGTTTTTTAAAATGGGTGAAATTGTTGTATGTAGGTGCTTCTTGTATTGTCAAGGTGGGAGGTGGTTTAAGCCGTCCTATTCCTGTAACAAGGGGTACAAGACAGGGGTGTCCTTTATCAGGGCAACTATATAGTATAGCAATAGAACCTTTACTTTGTAAATTACGTGAAAAAATCTCTGGTTTTATTATTTCTGGTATTATTAAGAACTCAAGAACAGTTTTAAGTGCTTATGCAGATGATATTACGGTATTTGTTAATAATACACAAGATGTTAAGGTTTTGTCTGATGTACTTGATGTGTATGAAAAGGCTTCATCTGCCAAGGTGAATTGGGATAAAAGTGAAGCTCTCTGGGTAGGTCATGATTTCTCAGAGAATCCTCCACAATTGCCTGGAAACCTTAAATGGAGATTTGAAGGTTTTAAGATACTAGGTATTTATTTTGGTTCTATTGAGTTTCAGAAATTAAATTGGGAGGGCGTAGAGGATAAAGTATGCACCCGATTGTCTAGATGGAAATGGTTGCTACCCCAGTTGTCCTACAGGGGAAGAGTTTTGGTGGCCAACAATTTGGTGGCATCCACTCTGTGGCATAAATTCAATGTGCTGCAACCACCAGCAGGCTTAATTCAAGCAGTTCAAAGGCACTTAGTGACTTTTTTTTGGTCAGGATACCATTGGGTCCGATCTGCAGTACTGTATCTTCCTACACAAGAAGGGGGACAAGGCCTGGTGGATATAAAGGCAAGAATAACGACTTTTCGTCTACAAACAGCTCAAAGACTGCTATACAACAGCAATTTTGCTTGGATGAACACAGCAACAGCCCTTTTGCGGAGGGTAGGGGGAATGGGACTTGATAAACATTTATTTCTTATGCATTTACAAGAGTCTGATTTAGTAGACCTTACCCCCTATTATAAATCTATGTTTGAGGCTTGGAAAGTTTTCACTGTGTCAACATCACCTGATTCATCAGCTGGGCCTTGGCTGTTGGAAGAACCTTTGTTTTTTAACCCTCTCTTTACGTCAAGATTTTTATCATACGCTCACGGCATACGCTTACGCTCACAGCTGGTGGCTGCTGGATATACGAAGTTGGGCCATGTACTGAGTAGCAGCGTGGAAGTTATAAGCCAAAGAACCGAAGTGAAATCTGCAAGAATGATACAGCAGCTTGTTGCAGAAGTACACGGGAAGTTAAGAAAGGAGCACAGAGATTTTGTGGACAATACAGAGATGATTCATGAGTGGAAAGAAGGGCTTGATTATGATTTTCCTTCACTCATTGTTAAAGCTGCTGTGGAGAATTGGGAAGATGATGATCATTGTTTGTTGACATTTAAAACCCCAGTTTTGGATTATTTCGAGTCAACTGGGAAGAAGGCCTTGTACTTGACTTGTGTGAAAGTATTAAATGCCAGGTTGTTGACTGGTGTTTCTTCAACAAAATGGAGAGACTTTTTTGGACTTGATTCTTCCCCTAAAGGTTGCTGGCGCACTCTGTACAAATGCCCAATCAATAAGCGGACAGGTGACTTGCAGTGGAGAATTGTACATGGAGCAGTAGCTACGAACAGACATGTGGTGCATCTTAATCCTAGTGTTGGGGTGGGTTGTCCTTTTTGTTTGGAGGTAGAATCTTTGTTTCATTTATTTGTGCAGTGCTCACGTTTAGGGGATCTGTTTTCTCTTTTAAGCAATTGGTTTTTATCTATGGGTGAAGTGTTTTCTTTTGAACTGTTAATTTATGGGCCTAGGTATTCAGTCAAAAGGAAAAGGACTTTGGTTTTAATTATTTTTTTATCTGGCACTGCAAAATTTGGAAAACGAGGAAAAATAAACTTCTAGGGCAGGATGTAATACATGTGGTTCCTATGTTTTTAGGACTTGTGGCAGCTAGACTAAAAGTAGAGTTTGCTTACTACAAATTGGTGGACTGTTTACCAAAGTTTATAGATATCTGGGGTGTTAATGAGGTATTGTGTACTCTATATGAGAACAATGAAATGGTGTTGACTTTTTAAAAAATGTATGTGAAAAAGAAGGAAAAAAGTGTTTCTGAATGAAGTGTGAATAATTGTGTATTTTAAGAGAAAATTGTTATAATAAAGATATTTTAAAATTCAAAAATTCTCCTCTCCTCTGTCTCTCTCTCCTGTGCTCGCCTCTCTCTCTCTCTCCTGTGCCTCTCTCTCCTGTACTCTCCTTTCTCTCTCTCTCCTGTGCTCCTCTATCCTCTGTCTCTCTCTCCTCTGCTTTTCTCTCCTCTCTCTCTCTCTCCTGTGATCTTCTCTCCTCTGTCTCTCTCTCCTGTGCTCTCCTCCCTCTCTCTCTCCTGTGCTCCTCTATCCTCTGTCTCTCGCTCCTGTGCTCTTCTCTCCTCTGTCTCTCTCTCCTGTGCTCTCCTCTCTCTCTCTCTCCTGTGCTCCTCTATCCTCTGTCTCTCGCTCCTGTGCTCTTCTCTCCTCTGTCTCTCTCTCCTGTGCTCTTCTCTCCTCTGTCTCTCTCTCCTGTGCTCTTCTCTCCTCTGTCTCTCTCTCCTGGTTCCCCCCTTCCTCTCTCTCTCTCTCTCCTGTGCTCTCCTCTCCTCTGTCTCTCTCTCCCGTGCTCTTCTCTCCTCTGTCTCTCTCCTGTGCTCTCCTCTCTCCTGTGCTCTTCTCTCATCTGTCTCTCTCTCCTGTGCTCTCCTCTCTCTTTCTCTCTCTCTGTTTCTCTCTCTCACTCTCTCTCCCTCTCTCTCTCCCTCTCTCGCGCTCTCTCTCGCGCTCTCTCTCTCTCTCTGTTTGCGCATGTGCGAGTGAGTGGGAGGAGCGTTGAGTGCGGAGTGTGTGAGCAGGAGTGTGAGGTGCGAGTTTATTCTTTCTTTCCTTCTTTTTTTCTTTATATATATTTTTTTTTTTGTTTTGTTTTTGTAATTAGTGGTTTTTAAACTGGGAGCATGGCGTTTCCAGGGAAGGAGAGCTTTAGCCACTTAACTAGATGGCATGCGGTCAAAATTGATTCAGTGTTTGGAGTGGAGGAATGTAGTTTGGCTGTAGGTACGTTAATTGGTTGTGAGAATATTTTGTCAGCCTCAAGGATGAATAGTGCCGTTGTTATATTTGTTAAGACAATTGAATTGGCGAATCAACTGGTGGAAACAGATGTAGAAATTAATGGAATTTTTACTCAGGTGCTTCCCCTTTCAGCCCCGTCGAAACGTGTAACGTTATCGAATGTGCCTCCATTTATAACAAATGAGGTTTTGGCGGAAATGCTGTCGCGTTATGGCAAATTAGTTTCGACAATAAAAATGATTGCAATTGGGAGTAAATCTTCCCTGCTGAAACATGTGGTGTCCTTCCGACGCTATGTCTATATGATTTTAAAAGACAACACTGAAGAGTTGGATTTGACTTTAAATTTTAGTCATAAAAGTTTCAATTATGTGATTTATGTCACAATGAATTCAATGAAATGTTTCGGGTGTAAAGAAAATGGACATCTTGT
>NW_015544139.1:844238-845206 GCF_001515605.1 Sinocyclocheilus anshuiensis | reverse complement strand
ACTCAGGATGATCAGCTGTGACGTGACGTGACTCGGGAAGATCAGGTGTGACTTGACTTGCCTCATGAAGATCAGGTGTGACTGGAATAGCCTCACGACGATCAACTGTGATTTGACTTGATTAATGACGATCAACTGTGACTTGACTTGACTCATGAAGAATAACTGTGACTTGACTTGGTTCATGAAGATCAGCTGTGACTTGACTGGACTCAGGAAGACCAGGTGTGACTTGACTTGCCTCACGACGATCAACTGTGACTTGACTCATGAAGATCAGCTGTGACTTGACTTGACTCAGGGATAAGCTGTGACTTGACTTGCTTCATGACGATCAACTGTGACTTGACTTGCCTCACGAAGATCAGGTGTGACTTGACTTGCCTCACGACGATCAACTTTGACTTGACTTGACTCACGACGATCAACTGTGACTTGACTTGATTCATGATGATCAGCTGTGACTTGACTGGACTCATGACAATAAACTGTGACTTGACTTGCCTCATGACAATAAACTGTGACTTGACTTGCCTCACGAAGATCAGGTGTGACTTGACTTGACTCACGACGATCAACTGCTGTGACTAGACATGACTTAGGAAGATCAACTGTGACTTGACTTGACTCAGGAAGATCAATTGGGACTTGACTTTACTCAGGAAGATCAATTGGGACTTGACTCAGGAAGATCAATTGGGACTTGACTTGACTCAGGAAGATCAGTTGGGACTTGACTTGACTCAGGAAGATCAATTGGGACTTGACTTGACTCAGAAAGATCAGTTGGGACTTGACTTGTCTCAGGAAGATCAATTGGGACTTGACTTGACTCAGGAAGATCAATTGGGACTTGACTTAGGACGATCAACTGTGACTTGACTTGACTCATGAAGATCTGCTGTGAGTTGACTTGACTCAGGAGGATCAATGGTGACTTGAATTGACTCATGAAGATCTGTTGTGAC
>NW_015544139.1:834632-843919 GCF_001515605.1 Sinocyclocheilus anshuiensis | reverse complement strand
CGACTGAGGTGCCCTTGAGCAAGGCACCGAACCCCCAACTGCTCCCCGGGCGCCGCAGCATAAATGGCTTCCCACTGCTCCGGGTGTGTGTTCATGGTTTGTGTGTGCACTTTGGATGGGTAAATGCAGAGCACTAATTCCAAGTATGGGTCACCATACTTGGCCACATGTCACGTCATGGAACAATTTGTCTAGTAGAGCCAATCAGGGTGTGTTACTGGATTATGTGTCATGTGCTAAAATCATCTCCCTATTTATCTTGGCTCACTAAATACAGCAGGACACAAATGTCAAAAAGACAGTACTCCAGGAGGATAGCCCATCATTTCAGCGACAGCAGAGACACTCGGAGCCTGTGGCAGGGGATACAGACCATTATGGACTACAAGCCCCCACCACGCACCTGACACACACACAGTCACTTTAATCAGTCTAAATAAGCTCTTTTTGCACTACAAATCATTATATCTGCACTGTTGTTTACTTCACTGGTTTGCACTCTATCTGCCGTGTGCTGCTTTATATATATATATATATATATATTTTTTTTTTTTTACATTTTACCTTATTTGTATATTTGTATAGTTGTATTTTATATTTAATCTGTATATCTGTATTTATGTTCTACTGTTAGTGTTATCTGTATGCACCAAGGGTCTGAGAGTAACGCAATTTCAATTCTCTGTGTGTATGTGCTGTACATGTGGAAGAATTGACAATAAAGCAGACTTGACTTGACTTGACTTGACTTGAGAAATTACACAGAAAATCTTGGAGAAAGTCAGTGGTCACCGAAACTGTCCATTTTCCAAATTTTTTAAAATTATTTTCATTTTCTGCAGAAGAAAGCAAGTCAGACAAGTTTGGAATGACATGAAGATGAGTAAATGATGACAGAATTTTCATTTTTTTTAGGTTATAGGATATTGGAAACGTTAAAAACAAAGAAACGTTATGATGTAAAATGAATGAGAAATAGTTAAAAATCCGTTTAAATGAAATACAACGCACCTAAATTTGAATGTTTTTTTTAATTTTTTAATTATTAATTCTAAGTATTATAAAAATAATATAGTATATAATACATAATATAATAAAGTTTCACTGTAAAAAAAATTAACTGGAAAAAAAAAAGTCTTAAACTTTTGAACCCCTTTTAAACTTTCTTCATTTTAGTTATGATAACGGGAAAACAACTTTCGTTATGTCGAGATCACGAGAAAATATTAAGTCGTGATCATGAGAAAACAACTTTTGTTATGTCGTGATCACGAGAAAATAACTTATGTCGAGATCACGAGATAATTAAGTCATCACGACAAAACAAGAAAGAAAAAAATAAAATAATCCATGGCCTTTTAGGACTTCCGTAGTTGAAGAGTGTCTATAATGATTTTAACTGAGCTCGGGTCAGTTTTATAATAAGTTTTTTTATTTTTTTTTTTTATTTAATTAATTATACTCATGTCTGTATAATACATAAGTTTGTGTATTATACACATGCATAATTCAAAAAGGAGAATGCTATGTAATTACTTCTAATTAAACCACTTTGCCAAGCCCATAACAACAAAAAATAATCTCTAAAACAAAAATGTTTTTTTTAGAAAACCTTCATATGTAATGGTATTTCATTATTTGTAGCCTACATTACATTTAATAGATTACACTTTCATGAAAATATTTGCGGTTGGTTTGTGAAAGCTGTTTTGAGTTTTCATTGCACGTACACCATTTTGACCAACAGGTGCCGATAGTCTGTGGTGTTTCAAACACAGAAAAACAGTAGGCTAAATCATTTTGATAAGAAATTTCTTCAGTTGATTCAGTTTCAGAAAGATTCGTTTCTCTCAAAACTGTACCGAGAAGTTTGAGCGGCCGCGTTTTCTCTGGTTCCAGACTAGTACTGCTCAGATCTGGGTTTCTCTTGCAACAGGGTGCGGGAAATAAAAAACCCCGGAGTGGAATCACGGCGGCGTGATTACAGAACGCTTTCAGCGGGATGAAGAACTCTCTCTGCTGCTCAGCTCCACTTATTTACAGAGTTCCAATCTTTTGGTCTGCGTTACACAGACCATACAGCCCTTATATTATTGCCAGTGTTGCCAGACGTACGATAATTATCGTATTTATACAATAATGTACGATCAATAATTTAAAAAATCCCATAATGTACGATAATTTCAGAATTTTGTGACTCTTCAAATGATGGTAGTTGTAATCATAGGGTTTCTATACTCATCCACGAAATCGGCTCATTACAGACACTATAAATGGGCTCGTGCACACCTCAGAGTGTGTTAAAGGGGTCATATGATGCGATTTCAAGTATTCCTTTCTCTTTGAAATGTTAATGTTCCTGCCGTGACACTTAGGTCAGTTTTCAAGCTGAGGAAGGTGAATACAGGGGAGAGGTGAAGAGGAAGGCAACGTCTATGGAGCAGCCTAAAAGTAAACACCGTCAGCAAAACATGCAGAACTGAGTGGGAAAAGGACCCCATGTTTGCATGATGACTAAGACCTGTTTCAGGCAATGACACCAAAGCCTTCTACCGGTGTTGTAATGTGCACATGGCGGCTGAGATCACTGTTTTAAAAAAATCATGAAAAGTCAAAGAAACATCAGGACAAAAAGGAAAATCTAGTCCCAGCTCAAAGGTCCATAGCCCATAGTTATTTATCTATTGTGGTTTATACACAAATATTTGATTTATTTGCAGGTTGTGTCAAAAAGTTGTTGGTCTAGATAAATAGCTGTATTATGTACGTTTGACTCATGTACGATAATTTTGAGCTTCTGGTAGGATACTTGGACATTTCCAATCTGGCAACACTGATTATTGTACTGATTGGCTATTAGCTAGCCTGTGAGCAGACAGAGTATCAATCAATGCATTGGAGAATGCATTGGAGAATGCCCTACAGGCTACAGAGAACTCATCATCCCATCCACCAAACTGCCTGGAGTGGCTCAGGGAAGAGACTCAGGAGGAATGCTTATCTGGTATAAGTCCAGTTTAGCCCACTCTATTAATATTGTTAAAACAGGCCAATTTTATACATGGATAGAAATCAACAGGGCCATCACCTCAACGGAGAAGAACATCTTCCTGTGTGCAACTTACATCCCTCCAAAAGAGTCTCCCTACTTCAACAAAACTGCAACCCTGCATTTTTTTCACGCAACTTCACAAAAAAAGAAGTCGCGTATTATAAGCGGACTTGGCAACTCTGTCTCAGATGACTGCAGCAGTAGACAGCAGCGCTCTCTCTCTGACCGACAGCAGCAGAAGCATGGCGGCGGTGGAGACTCGGGAGTGCGAGACGGAAGGCTGCCACAGCGAAGCTAAGCTCCAGTGTCCCACCTGCATTAAACTCGGAATTCAAGGCTCATACTTTTGCTCTCAGGTGAAGCTCTGACACTTTTGCTTTAAGAAACAAGCGACTCTTATGTATATTTGTGTTAAATGTCTATTTAAATGTTTCTATGCTTTGGCAATGTAAAGATACTTTTTTACAATGCCAATAAAGCTACTTGAATCTGAATCTGAATACGGCGAACATAAATGTAAAGAAACGAAGTTGCTTGTAAGATTTTCCTAACAAGCAAGCATATATATATATATATATATATATATATATATATATATATATATTTAAATAAGCCCACAAAACTGCAACCCTGCATTTTTTTAACGCAACTTCACAAAAAAAGAAGTCGCGTATTATAAGCGGACTTGGCAACTCTGTCTCAGATGACTGCAGCAGTAGACAGCAGCGCTCTCTCTCTGACCGACAGCAGCAGAAGCATGGCGGCGGTGGAGACTCGGGAGTGCGAGACGGAAGGCTGCCACAGCGAAGCTAAGCTCCAGTGTCCCACCTGCATTAAACTCGGAATTCAAGGCTCATACTTTTGCTCTCAGGTGAAGCTCTGACACTTTTGCTTTAAGAAACAAGCGAAGCTCTCGGGTTTTGTAGCTCATGTCACGCTGCCGGCCTACGGGGCTGAGCTCAGCATTAGCTAGCTAGCTGTCTTACATCACAATCAGACACTAAACCCTACTCTGAGCTTTGACGTTTACATCAAAGTTTTGTGCATGATGATTTTCTGGATGACAAATCTGTCTGAGATGCTTAACCCTAAACACGGAGTGGAAATGTAAATTGCGAGCTGTTTATTTGCTCGGCGTGCTTTGAATGACTTCAGCATAACGTGGCTCGCGTGCTGCTGCTCATGTGTCAAATCAATACATCAGCCATTTAGTTATTTTATTTCCAGTTTCTAAACAAAAGGATGCACAAATCTGTGGAGCCTGTAAGGAAATGTAGATCTAACCCTACCTATGTTCATTCTCGTATGATTTTGCTGGGCACTCCTAGCCTAGGATGTGTCTCAAATCCTAGTGAGCTGCCTATCTAGACAGCATTGTGGCTATCACATGTGTTTTATGAGTTACATGGTCAAAAATGCTGTCTAGGTTGGCAGCTCACTGGGGTTTGAGTCAAAACCTAGGAGTGCCCAGCAAAGTGAGCTGTCTACAGCATTTTTGGGCGTCATACGAGTGTTTAAAGGCCTATGCTCAAAATATGCTGTTTAAGTAGACCGGTACGTTACGTTTTGAGACAACTGCTTGGACTGTAGCACCTGTGGCAGGGCAGATCTGCTGTCCTGCTTGCTGAGTTGAGAGGCTGATATGATGACAGGGTGCTGCCAAGGCCAAAATATCTGATTTGACATTCCACCAATTCCATCTGATTCAAACGGTCACCCTTATTAGATGAGCCGCTGTAACTCACCCTCATGTAATTCTAAACCTGTATGAATTTCTCTTGTGTTTTTATTTTCTTATACTGTTAGTCAATTGTGTTCGATGTAGTTCGGACCCCGACATTTTTGAGAATATCCTCTTTTATGTTCCACAGAAGAAAGTAAGTCATACATGAGTTTTTATTTTTGAGCGAACTCTCTGTGTGATGATATAAAATGGTACAGAGGTTTGTGATGTATTATATGGGAAATTTTCATCATACTTTCTTTCTAATTGTGCTAAAGTATACGCTTCAATCAACTATGTTTATGTACTCCTTATTCAAATAGGAGGTTGGAGCAGGAGATACCAAAAGGTTTTTCTTTTTTTATAAAATAGCCAATAGCCTTTAGATTACATCACAGTTGTGAACCTTGATTTATTGCTTATTTATTATTAAGTGGAATATTTTCATTCGATGCAAGATCGTCACTTGTCATCAAAATGTTTTATCTGTTTCTTGGAACAGAGTCTTAATGAATTATAAATTTAAAGTATTACAATTAATTTTAAGTAAATGCTAAAATATACACAACTTTCAAATGTTTGGGGTTGGTAAGACTTTTTAATGTTTTTGAAAAAGACTTGGTGAGACTTATGCTCACCAAGGCTGCATTTATTCGATCAAAATACCATAAACAGTAATATTATTAATGATGTCTTATTATAATTAAAAATAACTGTTTTCTCTTTTAAAATGTTCAAATGTAATTGATTTTTGTGATTGCAAAGCAGTCTTCAGGTTCACACGATCCTTCAGAAATCATTCTCATGTGCTGATGTGCTGCTCAAAAAAAATAATGTTAAAAATGGTTGTGCTGCTTAATATTTTGTGTGGAAACTATCTTTTCAGGATTGTTTGATGAATAGAAAGTTCCAAAGGACGGCGTTTATTTTAAATATAAATCTTTTGTAACATTATTCATGTAAATATTGTCTCTTGTCTCAATTGAATG
Organism: Sinocyclocheilus anshuiensis; assembly: GCF_001515605.1. NCBI lineage: Eukaryota > Metazoa > Chordata > Actinopteri > Cypriniformes > Cyprinidae > Sinocyclocheilus > Sinocyclocheilus anshuiensis. The sequence continues at coordinate 838,155 of NW_015544139.1, read as the reverse complement.
CATCCTTGTTGTATCAAAGTAATATTTTCATTCAAAAAAACGTTTGAACTGTAGTGTAATTTCGTACATTAACATATAAATGCCTCAAAACTAACAGGCATTACATTTTATTGGCTCTTTAAGAAGTGAGTTGTTTGCGTAACTTGAGTTTTTTTTTTAATGTTTTCAGGAATGTTTCAAAGGCAGCTGGGCCACCCACAAACTGCTCCACAAAAAAGCAAGTATGTGTGTTTTATTCAGTCTCAGTGTTGAGTGATGTTCACTTCTGCATTTATATTTTGTATGTGGTATACAAATCATGTCTTGCATATTAATGCCATCATATCCGGCTTTTCATTTGCAGAGGAGGACAAAATAAAAGATGAGGGAAAGAACTGTGTGGAGAAAGAAATCAACACAGACCCGTGGCTCGGGTACAGATACACTGGTAAACTGCGACCCCACTATCCACTGGTAAGGATGCAGCACACCAGGGATGGACATGATCATTGACAGCATGATAATTACAACACGTATGCGTTACCATAGAACAAAACAAATTTATGCATTCAAACATTTAGTTTCATCTATTTTTCTTGGTTGTTTTCAGACCCCCATGCGCCTTGTTCCTAGCAACATCCAGAGACCAGACTATGCAGATCATCCTTTGGGTAAGATTGCAAATCCCTTCACACATAAATTGGGCCTCATTCTGTAAATGATGCCTTGCAAAATTCAGAACAACCTCTCTCATCTGGACTACCTTTCTTGCTCCATGCCCTTTTTCTGAGGCATTGCACTTTTCTAACAGACTGCCTTGTTCATTATTACGCCTGTGTGAATTTTAAACTTTTGGCCCTTGAAACGGGCCACTGACATACAAGCTTTTAAACTAATGGCCTCCATCTCATCTGCTGAAGTGCCGTTAGATTTTTTAAATGTAGTGTTTGCTGCAGTAGTGCACGTCTGACCAGATTAACCACAGTTTAATGTAAATGTGTATCAAGATGCGCAAGGATAACCTATGTTTACAGAAAATTCTAGCTTTGTTTTTTGTTTGGTATCTCGTTGGTGCATCTGTATCATCATTAATATTATTTGGAGTTTAATGCTCTCATAATCATTTGTGATCAGGAAAGGAGACGGTGAGACCAAATGCTTTATGGTGTGCTTCCATTTAGGTGATTTTATTTTATTTATTTATTTAGTTAGCTAGTTAGTTGGGTAAGCTTCATGACTAAAATGTTTCATATGGTGTTACATATGTGGCCCTGGAAAGTATTTGGACACATAATCCACTCCTACTGTTACTGTATGATTTTCACAAGCCCTTTTCAATTAGGACTACTTTTAACTTGAGGTTTGGTCATTTGTTTGTGAAAAGGTGTTTTTTACAAATGTATTTGTGGTCCTAATCTTTTCTGAATCAAGCAAATCAAACCTTCAAGAAGTGAAAAACAGCTTCTTAAAAATTATTAGATTTTAAAAGAATCAATTCTTATTATGATCAATGTTGAAAACAGTCATGCTTAATATTTTTGTGGAAACTCTGATACATTTTTTAGGATTTTCGATGAATAGAAAGTTCAAAAGAACAGTTTATTTGATGTATAAATCTTCTCTAACATTATAAATGTCTTGACTGTCATTTTACATCAATTTAATGCATCCTTGCTGAATAGAAGTATTAATTTATTAAAAAAAAACTTACTGACCAGTGACCACAAACTTTAAACGTTATAATGTATAAATGGCATGTTGTTGTTGTTTTTACACAACTATCGATTATCCCTAACCTGCTAGTTACTCTGCTAGTGCATCTGTGAACTGTGAAAATATATTTAATGATATGAAATGCATACATGTTTAAGTGTCCAAATACTTTTCAGGGGCCCTTAAACAATATTCATGGTGGAAGGATATTTCAAACGATAATACAGTAGGTGTCTTTGTATAGAAGAGAGATTACACAAACACCTTTTTTCTTATAGTATAGAAGCAGCTCTCATGAATCACTGTTTTGTGAATAAATGCTCTTTTGTCCTTCATTAACGGATGCCGCAGAGTCTTCCCGTAAGTAACCATTATGGTGGTGATTAGTTGGTCATAGGCTCCTATAGTTACAGCCTTTCTTTCCTCTGTTATTAGCTCATCTTTGAGTCTCCGGCCCCCGGCTTTCAAACTGTAGAATAGTGATGTATTGAAAAAGTCTAATTGTCTTCAAAAGCATCCAATGGTTAGGTCAGGAGTGTGTGCGCATCTTTAATAATGTACATTCAGTAGGACTTCTATGGGAGAGCGTGTGTGTGATGGTCCTGAAGTCACCTTATACACGTTTCCATTTACCTCTGTGTGTGTTTGGGGGGTGGGCTGCTGCTGTGTGTGTCTGAAGCTCTTCTCTCGCTCTCTGCAGCTGCAGAGGTTGGGTTGTTGGCAGGTACGAAGTCCCGCCGCTTCCCATGTGTGTTGTCCTCTTGTTTTAACCGTGTTACAGGGAGTGGTTTGCTCCGCAGTGGGCGTGTGACTGTATTTTTGTGAATGAGTGTGTCTGTGTAGCATGGCTCTGTCTGTTTCTGCATGGCTGATGTAGTTAATCAGCTGGGGCTAGAGGTGGGCGATACTGTTGTATTTGTATCTATAGTTTTTGTTGGGAATTCAATAAAAAATGGATGAGCGTTTAAACTCTGGGTTGTTACACCCCCCCCCCTTGTTTTATATATATTTTTGTACATCTTGCTCTGTCTCTTCCTTCACTCTGAATTCCTTTGTTGCGTGTAAATAAAGCAGTTGTGCCAGTTGATAGCAATGCAAATGGTACACTACCAGTCAAAAGTTTGGTATAATCAAGATTTTTTTGATGTTTTTGAATGCTCGCCAAGGCTACATTTATTAAATACAGTAAAAGACGGCAATATTGTAAAAAATTATAACCGTTTAAAATAACTGTTTTCTCTTATATTTAATAATAATTTAATTATTATTATTATTATTATATATTTTAAAACATCATTTATTCCTGTGATGGCAAAGCTAAATTTTCAGCAGCTATTATTCCAGTCTTCAGTGTCACATGACCCTTCAGAAATCATTCTAATATGTTGATTTGGTGCTCAATTTATTATTATCAATGTTGATAACAGTTGTGCAGCTATATAATTTTAAGGAAACTGATCTTTTTTTGTTGTTGTTAGGATTGTTTGACTACAAAGTTCCAGAGAACAGTATTTATTTGAAATATAAATATTTTTTAAAGGGGTCATATGATACGACTAACATTTTTCCTTTCTCTTTGAAGTGTTACAAACTCTTGGTGCATAAAGAAGATCTGTAAAGTTGCAAAGACTAAAGTGCCGCCATGTCGTGAAGGCACTGTGTGTTTCGTTGTGAAAGCGAAACTACTTTGGTTGGCCTTCCAAAAGAGGACTATATGGCTTCGTCATGCCTGGAGCTGATCCGTGAGGAAATATATCAACTTTGCGCTGTGGATCACCGGATTGGCTTTCACCGTGGACGAAGCGGAGTCCAGCCTGGGGTCGTCACATGT
>NW_015544139.1:819104-834554 GCF_001515605.1 Sinocyclocheilus anshuiensis | reverse complement strand
TTCAGAAAGGCGGGGCATAGAGGAGAAACAATAATGTTCAGTATGTGGAAAATAATGTGTTTTTTGAACCTTAAACCGCATAAACACATTTCATTACACCAAATACACAAAATAATGTTCTGTTTAGCAGCATCATATGACCCCTTTAAGAATATAAATGGCTTAAAGGTCTCTTTTGATCAAAATGAATGATTACTTGCTGAATAATAAAAGTATTAATTTCTTGTAATTCAAGTATTAAAAGTATTCATTTCTTGGTAGTGTATGATGGTTTTCACATTAAGCAGCAAAAAAACAGTTTTCAACATTGATAATAAGAAATTTTTTTTTGAGCAGCAAATTAGCATATTAAAATAATTTTTGAAGGATCATATATTGACATTGGAGTAATGGCAGCTTAAAAAATTCAGCCTTACAATCACAGGAACAAGTTAGATTTTATAAAATATTACAATAGACAATTAGTCTCTTATGATGAGCATAAGAGACTTATTTCAACAACATAAAATTTTTTTAATTATTGCAAACCTGACCGGTAGGGTATATAAAATCTGTCTTCACTGCCACACGATATATATATATATAGATATCGCCCAGCCCTAGCAGGAACTGTCCGTGATTACGTCATTGCCAAACTGTCATGTCCCAGACCTCACTGGATCAGCAACCGTATGTGTGTGTGTGTGTGTGTGTGTGTTATCTGTAAGAAGTGGTTGTGTTGTCTTTATTAGCTGACTGGAAACCGTGCTGTTGAGATTCTGTTGTGGTAAAGGTCAATAGGCAGAGCTAGTCCTTATATTTGAGTGATAGTAAGATGCTTTTGTGGGTAGATGGGTGTCTGTGTATTTTACTACTCACCAATTCATCACTGCTTGCAGGAATGTCAGAGTCAGAGCAGACCATGAAAGGGACGTCTCAGATTAAGATCCTCAATGCTGAAGAGATTGAGGGCATGAGAGTTGTGTGCAAGGTAAACCAACATAACTTAATATATTATAACTTTGTATGAAGAATAATAACTGTGAAATGTAACCGTTGAAGTTTTGGGTGTTGTGAGAGCCATTTTCTGCCTCTATTTGAACACTGATTGTTCTGCCACAGTTTGTTCTGCTATCAATTTCTAATTTAAGTAGTCATTTAAATGTTGGGTGTAAGGGAACCCCAGAAAAACACTTGATTACACAAGATAAATTCACAATGTATGCAAATATGCTGAAAAATTGTCTAGTGGGATGGCGGCCTGTCAAGTCTTATCACAAGACACAAAAAAAACACAAAAAAGATTTGAATTGTTAAACATAAAGACAATATTTGTTTCATTTAGCTGGCTCGAGAAGTCCTTGACATTGCTGCCCTGATGGTGAAACCTGGAGTGATGACGGAGGAGATCGACCATGCAGTGCATTTGGTAAACTTTCACAGCCTTTTTTCGTTTTCTAATCTAAATATTGCAAAGTAGTAGTCTGATCAGTGCAGAGTGTTTAAATACAGATTATCTAAGGGAAATGTGAAATTGCTTATGCATTCAGATGAAAAAAAAATTTTTTTTATTTGCTCTAAATCAGTGGTTCTCAACCTTTTTGACTCCAAGGCCCACTTTGTCCAAGAGTCCCTCCTATTTAAGCTATACATCTGGTACTTTTGTTATAATAAAAAGGAAATAATTAAATAATATGTTGCCAGTTTAATATTTTACATCTTTGTTGTAGCATTTTTTAGCACTTTAATTAACATTGTTAATGTAACTAAATTGAAATAATTTTAAGACATTTTGGGGTTCTCCTTGGAAGTTTGCCAAGGCCTCCTTGTGGGCTTCTGGTTGAGAGCCACTGCTGTAAAGGTCATGGTTCAAGTTGGAATAATGTTTTCTAGTTTTACTTCTGGGAAAAAAATATATAATTTGGACAATTTTTTGATGACTTTTTGACAGTATATATAATAAACACTTGGAATTTTTTTTAATTCTACTGTCATTGTCATTTGAGCAGGACAGCCTGTATGAATGTTGATGCTAATGGCAAATGATTTGTCCATACTTGTTGGTTAAGGCATGTACAGCGAGGAACTGCTATCCCTCACCTCTGAACTACTACAACTTTCCCAAGTCCTGCTGCACCTCTGTCAATGAAGTCATCTGTCATGGGATACCTGACCGCCGTCCCCTCCAGGATGAGGACATACTGAATAGTATGTATCAGCATACAGTAGTATATGAATGCATCTTCCTTGCAAGATTTTTATGGGAGATCTGGTTTTTGCCCTCAAGAGGGCTGTTATAGAATAACACCCTCCCTCTATATTGACATTATATTTCATATTTCAGTCAGTCCAGATGTCAGATAGACATTCACTGGACATTCGAGATTTGTGTGTGACTGATTTTTCCACATGTTCACATTTCTGTGAATGCATTGGCTTGTTCTTGCAGAACTGATGTTTTTTCCTTCTGCTCAGTTTAGGTCCCATTGTCAAAATGCCATATTATTAAAGCTGTTTATTCTTGTTACTGTCATAATAGATAAGTAAAAGAAACAAATGACCAGTGACATGCAGATCTCTTTATTCCTTGCTACATGTTTTGTCATTGGTCAATGGCCACCTTAATTTAAATATCATAGGCTACAGCAACAATAAACTGAGAACTACTTCTATTTACATTTAATGCCAAATTTACACTAAACAGACCTTATGCTGAAGGCAAGATCCAGAGCCAGATGGAATCTGCAGCCTTTTTTTTTTTTTTGCTTTTGCATAGATTGTGAAAGTCTGTGCAATGGGTTTCTGTTAAATGACGAGTAATTTGCTCATAATAGTAGCTGAAAGCATAATCATATTTTGTGTCGTTTTGTGTAGTTTTCTACAGAGTTCTGAGTAACATATGCAGAAATAATCTTCAGACTTAAGGAAAATTGCACTAAATGTTACATGTTCACTTGGCTAATCATATGTAATTTTTTCCCCCTGTAGTCGACATAACAGTTTACCACAATGGTTACCATGGGGATCTGAATGAAACCTTTTTCGTGGGTGAAGTAGATGAGGGAGCCAAGAGATTGGTTCAGACCACTTATGAATGTCTAATGCAAGCCATCGACTCTGGTGAGTATGAAAGCACATGCAAACAACACTAAACCATTCAACAGACTCCATGTGATTTGAGTTTGATTCATTTTTGTTGGGCTAGATTATGTAGTGTACAGTGTATTTGTGTGATGTGATGTACACTAATGATCTTTAGAGGGCAGACTTGTACAGAGGGATATCTTTGTTGTGACCTGAAGAAGGTTGTTTCTGTCTTGTGTCTAGTGAAGCCTGGTATGGGTTTCTGTTAAATGACGAGTAATTTGCTCATAATAGTAGCTGAAAGCATAATCATATTTTGTGTCGTTTTGTGTAGTTTTCTACAGAGTTCTGAGTAACATATGCAGAAATAATCTTCAGACTTAAGGAAAATTGCACTAAATGTTACATGTTCACTTGGCTAATCATATGTAATTTTTTCCCCCTGTAGTCGACATAACAGTTTACCACAATGGTTACCATGGGGATCTGAATGAAACCTTTTTCGTGGGTGAAGTAGATGAGGGAGCCAAGAGATTGGTTCAGACCACTTATGAATGTCTAATGCAAGCCATCGACTCTGGTGAGTATGAAAGCACATGCAAACAACACTAAACCATTCAACAGACTCCATGTGATTTGAGTTTGATTCATTTTTGTTGGGCTAGATTATGTAGTGTACAGTGTATTTGTGTGATGTGATGTACACTAATGATCTTTAGAGGGCAGACTTGTACAGAGGGATATCTTTGTTGTGACCTGAAGAAGGTTGTTTCTGTCTTGTGTCTAGTGAAGCCTGGTATCCGTTATCGTGAGCTGGGAAACATCATCCAGAAACACGCGCAGGCAAACGGTTTCTCTGTGGTACGGAGCTATTGTGGCCACGGCATTCACAAACTGTTCCACACGGCACCAAACGTACCGCACTATGCCAGTGAGTAACATCTTGTCAAAAAGACACCGTCTGAATGATACAAGCATTGCGCACTGAGATGTAATTGAACCTGCAGAAAGCTTGTACACTTAAAGCTTGTACTGTCCTTGTTTTATGTGTCTTTACAGAGAATAAAGCAGTAGGAGTGATGAAACCTGGTCATGTGTTCACTATTGAGCCCATGATCTGCGAAGGTAGAAGACAACTCTCAAAACAATTTCCTTAAATCTTAATTGTGCACTTATTGTTTAGAATTATTATATATATATATAAGAAAAGGATTTTTAAAAATAGGGCTGTCAAAGTTAACGCATTCAAACATGCAATTGTTTTGCTCATTTACTCTACCCTTCAAAGCTTTAGGGTCAGTAAGATTTTGATTTTGTAAGTAATTAATACTTTTATCCAGCAAGGATGTATTCAATTGTGACATAGTGTTCCTGTGGCTCAGTGGTAGAGCATTGCGTTTGCAGCGCAAAATGTTGTGGGTTCAATTCCCTTTTTTTATGCTCAGTGTTCCTGTGTATCATGCGCACAAACTGCTCGACCTGACAATTGCACATGCAAGTTTTCTTCTTTTAACATATACTGTTAACTATACAAATGTGAGATTTGATGTGATTAAATATTGTAATCAATTGAATATTTAAGAGTCTTTGCTCTGTGCAGGTGGCTGGCAAGATGAGACGTGGCCAGATGGTTGGACTGCAGTCACTCGTGACGGTAAACGCTCGGCACAGTTTGAGCACACGCTCCTCGTGACGGAGACAGGCTGTGAAATCCTCACACGTCGCCTTGAGGATAATGGCCGTGCTCACTTCTTGTCCCAAATGTAGGATGGTGGGGTCATACGAGCCCTATTCTGCAGTGGAGGATACAACAGCTCCGCCCCATATCACCAATCAGCCAATCACACAGTGGTTCTCTGTTGAGCAGGAGATGATTGGCCACGTGGCCGTGACAATGGATTTGGGCAGGAGGTGGAGATTTATTAACTTCTGAATGTGTCACCTGACAGTCACATTAATCAGCTTGGATCTGAGTACATTCAAAGGCACTGGCCTTTAACCTGGTTACAGTGCCGCCACACTCTGTCTACATGGCAAAGGTATCTGTGTGAGTGGTTTTGCGTGTGCGCACCTGTGTGTTTGAGCGAGAGCGCGCTGACTGTGAGGTTTGCTTTCTCAGTCTGCTTCAGTGTGTTTGTTTGCCTGGCTCGTTGCAGTGTACCGTGTTTTTGTTAGCCATTGTTGGGGTTTGAGATGCAACGAGTGGATGTGATAAAACACTGGAGTCTCTCCAAATCTTGATTGATATATGAAAACTCTTTAGCTAAAAGAGTGCCTCGTAACGTTATTGAACATTGTATAAATGTTTTTCATTAACTTCTTCCAGTGTCTTGTTTTGAGTGACTGTCTATGAACACCTAGTGTCCTTTCACTGCAGTCATCCTTAGTCAATGAAAAGACGATTTTTGTTTGTCTTTGGTTGTTTAATGCCACTTAAAGAGCAATGCGAAAAGCAGTTGCAGGCCTCTTTGTCTGTTTGACGCATCTCATGAAATCAGTTTCACGGTTTCAGTATTCAAGCTGAATTAAAGTATATTTTCTCCTTTTATTTTTTGTGATTTTTTTTATTTATTTTTAATTTACAACAAATGCCAAACATCAGACAATCATCACAAAGGAAAGAAATTTCAGCAGTGACTTATGAAAGCAACTGAAAAGATCATCCAAGAGATTCATCTGTATTGAATTCTTGTTTGTTTTTGATGAAACATAATTCACTTTTTAGCCAGGCATAAGATTCGTTCCATCACTTCAGTTCTTTCTACACCTTTCAGAAATAGTTACAGTGCTTTAAACTAGTATTGAGTGTGTCTGCGGTAAGTCTGAGCAATCTGTTCCCATCCGATTGTCTCAAACTGTGGCGTAGAAGTTGAGTGGAGATTAAATGATTGGATATATTCAGTACGCATCGAATGCTGTAAGATAAGGGGGAAAAAAGTTAGAACTTTTTCCTTATAGGTTTAACCTGAGGTAAAAAAGTGATAAATGTACCATTGTCCAGTCTTCATGAGGTTGATGGCATCATTGATCTGCTCCAGGTCCATTTTGTGGGTTATAAAGTCATCAAGCTTTATTTTGCCAGTCATGTAGTCACTAACCACATTTTTCACATAAACAGAAATGAATACATGCACAGGCATGTGCTCTCAGAGCCATAGAAAGCATTAACTGACAGCTGGTTTACCTCCTAATAGGGTTCCCTTCCAGGTTTTCCCAGATATGAGTTGAATTTGTCGTGCTGAAAAGTCTACATCAGTATAGCCAACCAAAATACTCACACCCCAGCCTTTTACACAGGACTCCAGTGCAGTTCTCTGAGGTCAAAAACATATTAAATTCACACACACAAAAAAAATTCAAGTACTGAAAGCTTTTAAAGGAGTTAGTAAATGAATGCACCTTTTACAAATGTGTTAGGCAGGTCTTGCCATTACTTCAGTGTTGCCCACACACTCAAGTGAGAAATCCACTCCTCCATTGGTAATTTCTGCCAGTACTTCAGAGATGGGTTTATTATATGCCTTCGGATTCAGAAAATCAGTGGCACCAAAGACCTTTGCCTTCTCAAACTTCTGCTCATTAATATCCACAGCAAAGATGCGAGAGGCTCCAGCGTTTTTACAGCCCATGACTGCAGCCAGACCTACTGCACCCAGTCCAAACACTGCACACACTGAGCCTGGTGTAACCTTCACACAAACACAAGTTACTAGTTACTAGTGTAAGGCACCTTAATATTCACCTTACCGTTCAAGACAACTATTTGAACACTTAAATTACAAACTAAAGTGCAAACTCACATTATTAAAAATGTATTAATTTCCTTGAAAAATGGCATCTGCACTTTTTTAGAGTCTTATTTTTGTCTTCATAAAAAATTCTAGTGGCAACATATGCTCTCTAATAATTTGCATGCAGTACTAACCTCGGCTACCAGGTGACAAGATCAGTTTGTCGAAATATAAAGAGTTTGAATCGTGTAATTACAAGAAGGTTTTGAAAATCTTAAGACAAAATGATATGTAATGTTAGACAGTCTTCTAATGCGGCAAATCTCTCAAGTTAAAAGTTAAGTTCACCCAAAAATAAAAAAATTCTCATCATTTAGTCACTCTCATGTACCAGTTTAGTAACCACAGTATTGATTGCTGTTGACAAAAAAACAGATCTCTCAAAATATCTTGTTTTGCGTTTCACAGAAAAAGGAAAGCCATACAGTAAATTATGATAGAATTTTCATTTTTGGTGAACAATCAGGTTACATTTTTTTTAGCATTTATTGTGGGACAACTGGATTTATGTTGATGTTTGATGACCTTCATCATTGGGAATATCAATGTTGAAAATCAATTGATTTTGCTCTTTTGTTTTAAAAGTTTTTTTTTTTTTTTCTGTAATGCAACATAGAAACATCACATCCGATGGGCAATTCAGAATCTTGTTGGAAGCAGTAGGTTATCAAGGTATTTTTCCCCTACTGATTTATGAAAACTTTACATTTTACATATTACTCATTTCATGTACAGCTTTTTGCATGCTATTTTAGTAGAGAAGTAGTCATATTTAGGTGTGGTCTACGAGTCATTTCACAGATCTGAAATGTTGATTCATAAATGAGCACATCTTTAATGTGTTTTCTCAGAGACTTGCTTGGAACTGTTTTCGTTGACAAAGCAAAAATGCCTTATCACCTGTTCACCACAATATAGAGATTGTGTATATTTTTTTATTTAATTTTTTGTTTTGTTTGTTACAGCAGCATGTACACTAAGAGTTATAGGGAATTAAAAGCTAAAAAAAAATCTATCATTTACTCACTTTCATGTTGTTCCAAACCAGTAGGCTATATATATATATATATATAAGCAGTTTTATTTTAGTATTATTTATATACTATTATAGTAGTTGTTAATATTTTGAATTAGCTATTTTTTATATTTTCAGTTTTAATTTTAATTGTACATTTTAGTAATTTTGTTGTTTTATATTTTTATTAAGCTTTGATTCAGTTTTAGCAATTTTAGTACTTAAACTTATTTCAGTTAGTTGCCAAGGCAACATTTTAAATATATATTTTAAGTTTACATTTTTCAACTAATACTGTATTTATATTTTAATTTATTTCAGGTTTAATTCAATTACTGAAAATGTAATTTTAGTTAAAAATAACAACACTGTGTGATTGGTCGCTTATATGTGCAATTAGGCTTTCAAGCTCCAGAAAGTATAATATAGAATATGCTGAAGCTTTATGTGAGAAAGAGACCAAAATTTAAGTTAAGTGCTAAGACGCATTATTGTGTCATTGAGAACTCAACTGGATTATGAACAAATCAGAATTATGGATCAGCTGATTCAATGAAATGATGTGACTCAAAATAAGTTGATTCATTCACTAATTGGATGTCACTAGACACAAGCCAAGAAAAAGCATCAGTTAATTTCACTGACTCGGTGATCTAGTCGCAGCAGCTATCCCTGGAGGTAAATAATAACTTTGGTCTGTTTTTTTACTCCGAGCTATCAAATGTCTTCAGAAGACTTGAGTGTCATAGGCTATGTATACCTTTATGGTGTTTTTTTCTTGTCCTCAGTCCCTAATAGCATGTAAAACAGTAGCCAGTACATAATTTAAAGTTTCTCCTTTTCTCTCCACAGAAGAAAGAAAGTCACACAGGTTTGGAGTAAACGGGGGTGAATAAATTATGAACGTTCATTTCTTGCTCAATTATGCTTTTTAAAGTAGAAATCAAGACATTTTACTTTGTGACCTGGTTTGAAATCAGTGACTCTAGGTCCCACACTCTCCACCACACCAGCACCCTCATGTCCCAGGACAGTGGGAAAACCACGCTTGTCCTTCCCTTCAAACAGGTGGAAAATCTCGGCGTGACACAGACTTGAAGCTACAATCTATGTGATGGAGAAAATCCTTGTTTGCCTGTACAAGTTAACAGTATTGCATGCTTTATCAACTGATCTGCAAATTAGTTCTTTGGGTTTGTGACAACTTTCATTAGACATTTCCCACCTTAATTCGCATTTCTCTTTCCTGAGGTGGGCCAACTTCTATTTATTCTATTACCAGAGGCGCATTGGGCTCCCAGGCAACAGCAGCCTGACATTTAATCACCTTTAGCACAGAAGAACTTGGTTCAGCATGTTTTTTAGACATTTAATGGTTGATGACTATATAAATGCTTGAGCGGATGCATGATCTCTGCTCTCTAACCGCAGTTAGAGATTGTCCAGCCAATGAAATCATTACATGTTTTTAGAGCCACAAATCTGTGATTTCACTATCACTAAAGATAAATATTAACTCAATAAAAATGCATATAGTATCAATTTGATGTAAAACTGGGAAAATTACAAAAGAACCTCAAAAATTTTTACATTTGTTTGAACAAAAATTGAATTATAAGTTGATTAGATGAACAATATGCGCAAATGTCACTTCACACTTTTACATGTGGCATCCAAACCTCTTTATGTAGTCAATATATATAATTTAGTCTTTATATAAAGAGTCAGTCTTGATATATTGCATTATAGTTAGCAAAGCAGTGCAGTCAATTGTGCATCACAATAATAACATATACATACAAGACTGATCTTGATTTTTTTTTTCATCACTTTAACCAGTGTTTACTTATGATAGTTATACTGGCTAGCTCAAAGCATCCATAACATTCTTATGAGTCTTATTAATTTTGCATTACATTGATTATATGGAATAAAAATTAACTTAACTGTAGATATCTTTGCATTGTAAATTGTTTCCTTATGTGATCAATGGGTCAATGTAAATGAACTTATATGGTATTGGAGTCATATTAAAAATGCATTAACTCTGCAGCACAAATGAAAAAAAGACCTTACCTTCAGTGGCCATTTCCCAATGTAGTCGTATTGCTGAGTTGATTGCAAAGAAAGGCAGAGATTCTCTAGTGTCTGTTTTTATATTCTGGTTTAGATGAAGCTCTCTCTCTCTCTCTCTCTCTCTCTCTCTCTCTCTCTCATACACTGATCTAAAACTTACCATATGAATGTAAAGATATATTAACATTACCTGACATTTAACTGCAGATAGTTACGCTATGGTCTGAATTTGATTTTACGAGAGCTGGTCTCTGGTCTCTGGTCTCTATTGTATTTATTTTTGAGTCAAATAATTACATTTTATTGTGTAATGGATAAATCTCTCTCTCTCTCTCTCTCTCTCTCTCTCTCTCTCTCTCTCATACACTGATCTAAAACTTACCATATGAATGTAAAGATATATTAACATTACCTGACATTTAACTGCAGATAGTTACGCTATGGTCTGAATTTGATTTTACGAGAGCTGGTCTCTGGTCTCTATTGTATTTATTTTTGAGTCAATCTCATAATAAAAACATAAAAAAGCAAACACAGCTGATGCGAATACTTTATTCATCATTTTGCAGAAGTATATTTTGTTAAATTATTCGCAGAAAAGGTACGTCAGACCTAAGTGATTTGATGGCATATGACATAGTAATTATAACTTTCCTATATAGCCTACAGGACTTGAAGACACCATAATACATTTAACAATGGTAGGCCTAACATTGTCATGTCAAATTACTGTATATCTACTCAAATTAAAATTATATTTGTTTAATTGAGAGTACACTGTAAAAAATGATTGTGATTTTAACAGTAAAAGACTGTAAACATGCTACAGTAAAAACCTGTTAATTGGTTATCAGTAAGTTTCCATACTATATTCGGTGAATAACTGTAATTACATTTAATGTAATTTTACAGTAAAATACTGTTAAAATTACAGTTTTTGGAAGCGAAAAAGAAAAAGTCATGTATAATTTACAGTGAAAAACTGTAAATTGACACTCCCAGAATTCCCTGCATGACACTTCATATTTTATGTTTTTTTCTTAGAAATAATATGTTTCTTCTTAGTTTTTCCTTATCAGTTGTGTACATTAGTGTTTTATCTTACATCTAATGTTGTTAAATGAATGTTTATTGCATTATTTCAGTATCATGTGTGTTACCATGTTGGTGATTAGTGTTTGTGTGAATGACACTGTGCACCTTCTATGTATATAGATATTAGTATTTCCCTTCTCAGCTTTTGGAAGAGCTGTTTGTGATGAGCTTTGATTCATCATGTGACTTTCTCATCACCACCTGTTTTTGGTGGTTATCAGCATTACAATGGTTCAAAACATATAATAGTACTTAAATTTGCTGGTTTATTAACATTACATCAGTTAATGAAATACGTTTTTTTTTATTGTGAATTTAAGTTAAGTCTGTAAAACTTAAAATGTTTCTACTATATTTTTAACGGGGAAGGTCTGGCAACCACAGCTGCCGGTATTTTACCGTAAATGTCACAGATTTTTTTTTACAGTGTACTGTAATAAAATTAACTAAACTTTTAGTTTAAACAATGGTTACCATAGAGAATTGAATGAAACATTTTTGTGGAGGGAGCCAAGAGATTCAGACCACTTATGCATGTCTTATGCAAGCCATCGACTCTGGTGAGAATTAAAGCACATGCAGGCAAACACTAAACAATTCAACAGACCCCATCTGATGTGAATTTGACAATTTATTTGAGCTGGATAGGCTGTCAACTCGCGAAATTGACCAGTTCTCACGCTCTCACGCCACACAACCATTTTCTCATGCAGTGAAAAACAACCCCAAACGAAAGCAAGGGGAGTGGCATATAAATCCCTCATCACTCATATAAATGCCTGATTCATTTTTGAAATTGCAGTGATTGACATAACCATAGCAATGGACGGGAAATATATTTTGTCAAAACAGATGTGCATTGAGCAATGCAAATGCAGACTATAGATTGATAGAAAAATATTTTAATTTTCTGCGTATCAATTATTTGCAATAATTATTAGAAACTATTTGTAAAAGTAATGACTTGTAAATCCTGCGGTTCTCTTGCTATTCTTGTTGTGGTGATTTAAGTTATTTGTTTTGCACCACTGCAATTTTATGATAAAACACAGCACTAGTCTTAATGACTTTAAATACTTTAAATAGCCTACTAAAAAACTCTGCTGACAGGGTGTGTTTTTCTTTTCTTTTGCAAAACAATTCCCCACACCATCCCCCTTGGGAATTCTTACTCCAGGTTGAACTCGAAAGTTGGCAGCCCTGGTGTACAGTATGGTTGTCTGATATGATGTACACTAATGATCTTTAGAGGGCAGACTTGCACAGAGGGATATCTGTGTTGTGACCTAAAGTAGGTTGTTTCTGTCTTTGTCATTAATTTCCATGAATATGTGACCACAAAGTAATCACCTTACTTTTTAGAAATATCAAGCATGTCGGCTGTGTGAGGTTTGCTGTCTCAGTCTGCTTCAGTGTATTTGTATTCCTGGCTCGTTGCAGTGTACCTTGTTTGTTTGGCACAAACTCTCCAAATCTGATCAAATCAAGATTGATATATGAAAACTTTTCACAGCTAAAAGATTGCCTTGTAACATTATTGAACATTGTACAAATGTTTTTCATGAACTTCTTCCAGCGTTTATAAGGTTCAATTACATTGATCTTGTTTGAGAGAGAATGTGCCTGTGAACACCTAGAGGAAACATTAGGTTAAGTAGGCTTCAAATGGTTTAATTATTTTCATTGCCATTTAAAGAGCAATGTGAAAGCCTGATAAGGTAGTTGCAGACTTTGTGTCACTAATGCTTTGTCGGTTTGATGCATCTCATGAAATAAATTTCAGTTTTTCAGTTTGCAAGCTGAATTAAAGTGTTTTCTCCTTTATTTTGGCCTATTGTTTTTTTAACCATTAAAAAAAAACAAATGCTGAATCTCAAGAAATTATCACGAATGAAAATAGGCATTCAATTCATGAAATGTCAGATAATATTAATTTAAAAGCAGAGGAAAAACATTTCTGCAGTCATCCAAGAGGTTCATCTGTACTGAATTATTGTTGCTGCTTTTCACATCATTTAACTTTTAGCCAGACAGAACAGGAGTACAAGATTCATACCTTTAGTTTTATCTACACATTTCAGAAATAGTTTCAGTATTTTAACTGGCATTGAATATGTCCGCATTAGGGCTGAGCAATCTATTTCCATCAGTTTGTCTAAAACATTTTTTAGAAGAGTCTGGAAAGACGGTTTCTGCAAGTTGAGATCGAATTGACCAGCCAAGACCGACAGATATGAAGAAAGCATTTGAGAAAGACATAATGTCAAGCATTTAGCATGTTTATCAGTGTTTTGCTTCAAGCTGCAGGTTGCACCTGCATATTTTCTGGTGCTTCCCAACATTCCCATGAAGGTTATATAAGCAAGACAAATGCTGGAGAGTCTGGCTCAGAGGAGAGAAATGAACTACTTTGACAGCATCATAAATTGGTTATACAAAACCATTTGAAATGATTTACATGCTTGTCTCTGTTTTTATTTCGCACAGATAACATTTTCTTGCAAACTTTTTCAGAAGCTTTTTGCCTTGCAGATGAATACAACAGTTTTTGATGTTAAACATTAATGTTTACATGCACTTGTGAATCACTTAATAAAGCAGAGGGCTGGGATATTCTGTTAAAGAGTATCCTTGAATGCACCGAGCTCAAATACTGCAAAAGAGCGAGAAGCGAATAAGCCGAATAAAACTGGCCTAGAAACTGGTTGGGTGAAGATGATTTGCTTCTCATTTGGATATATTCAGGATGCATCGAATGCTGTAAGATAAGAAACAAAGGTTAGGACTTTTTTTTTTTTTTACAATATTCTATAGAAAGATGTGAGTGAAAAATGTACCATTGTCCAGTCTTCATGAGGTTGATGGCATCGTTGACCTGCTCCAGACTCATTTTGTGGGTTATAAACTCGTCAAGCTTTATTTTGCCGGTCATGTAGTCGCAAACCAGATTTGGAACAGAGTCCTTGCTTTTAAAACCTTTACATAACCAGAAATGAATGTACTGTGTATGCACAAGCATGTACTTAAGTTCCTTCTCTGAAAGCCATAGAAAGCATTAACTGACAGCTTGATTACCTCCAAACAGAGATCCTTTCCAGGTTTTCCCAGATATGAGCTGAATTGGCCGGGCAGAAAAATCCTTCACATCAGTCCAGCCAACCAAAACACTCACACCCCAACCTTTAACACACGACTCCAGCGCAGTTCTCTGAGGTCAAAGATGCGTTAATTCACACACACACACAAAAAATTCAAGTACTGAAAGCTTTTAAAGGAGTTAGTAAATGAATGCACCTTTTACAAATGTGTCAGGCAGGTCTTACCATTACTTCAGTGTTGCCCACACACTCAAGTGAGAAATCCACTCCTCCATTGGTCATTTCTGCCAGTACTTCAGAGATGGGTTTATTATATGCCTTCGGATTCAGAAAATCAGTGGCACCAAAGACCTTTGCCTTCTCAAACTTCTGCTCATTAATATCCACAGCAAAGATGCGAGAGGCTCCAGCGTTTTTACAGCCCATGACTGCAGCCAGACCTACTGCACCCAGTCCAAACACTGCACACACTGAGCCTGGTGTAACCTTCACACAAACACAAATGAGTTACTAGTGTAAGGCACTTTGATATTCACCTTTCAAGCCACAAAAACTATTTGGACACTTTAGTCAACTTAAAAATGCACAAATTTCTTTGCATTGGATGCATGTGAAAGCAAAATTATGATTATTTTATTAAATACAGTGGTGGCCAAAATGATTAGAACACTAATATTTTCAGCAGCTAAAATATGGGTTTAAGTCAGTTATTTCTATCTTTTACTGTAGTGTGTCAGTATGAAATATCAGTTTACATTTCCAAACATTCCTTTTGCCATTAATTGTAATAATCCAGTGAGATTTTTGTTTGCACAAGGAGTCTGAAAACAGCCAGTGCTGCACACAGAGATCTGATCTCATCACCATCATCCAGTCTGTCTGCGATTACATGAAGAAACAGAACAAACTGAGACAGACTAAATCCAGAAGAACTGTGGCAACGTCTCCAAGATGCTTCAAGAAACCTATGTGCAAAGCTACAGTACTGTTAAAAGTTTTAGGCACTCGTGTAAAAATGCTGTAAAATGAGGATGCTGTCAAAAATAATGTTATAAATAGATTTTCTTTATCAATTAACTTCTATTAACTAAATTAAATCAACATTTGGTGTGACCATCCTTTGCGTTTAAAGCAGCTTTTTTCCTAGGTGCACTTGTGAATAGTTTTTCAGGTAGCTTTGCAGGTAGGTCTCTTGAAGCATCTTGAAGACATTGCCACAGTTCTTCTGGATTTAGTCTGTCTCAGTTTGTTCTGTTTCTTCATGTAATCGCAGACAGACTGGATGATGATGAGATCAGATCTCTGTGTGGAG
>NW_015544139.1:814567-816727 GCF_001515605.1 Sinocyclocheilus anshuiensis | reverse complement strand
GTCCAAGTTGCTTTATATAACAGTTAGTTCCAATCCTCAAATGTAATTGGTAGAGCAGTGTTCCAAGAATGCAACTGTGCAGCTGTTTTTTTATTGTAAGGCTTAATTAATCTAATTAATGTAATTTCTTACTTTGGAATATAATGGTTGCTTTTCCGAAGGGAACATAATACAGCCAACAAATGCAACCTACTGAGACCTTCGAAATGAGACAACTTTTATGAATGAGCCATTGAATTATTCACTTAACGAAATTGTTTGAACACACTGATTCATTCTATAACACACAGGGGTTTGCAAGTGTCTGGCGGTTAGTGAGTGAATTGCAGGGGGTTTGTGAGTTGATGAAAAGCTAATAATTTATTAAATCATAACAATTAAAATTACAATAAATATAACGTTTTAAGATGAAAACAATCAAAATAAAACACTTACTAAAATATTTAATATTTTATTTTGTTTACTTGCGTGTCTTGTGACCATTAACTGACTTCAGAGCACTGTGAATATTGGAATGTGTTGATGAATAATTGAAATATGAACTTAAAGTATAAAGTAAATATTTTAATCTTGTGTTTAAAATGTAAGTTACTCCATATCAACTTATTTATTGGTTGTATAAAAGCAATATCATATCAGCACAGCTGAGATCAACATTTAATCTTTAATTTTGTCAAACATTTTTCTTAAAGTGACTTTCTTTCTTTAAAATGAATGGCCCTTGATTCAACATTTTGTTATAAAAAGCAAAAACATTAATTTAAGTGTGGCTTAAGTGTCTAGATACTTCTTGAGTGCACACAACATCTTTACACACCCCAGCTGTGTTGACAGCAGCTCCATAACCGGTAGAGATGCCGCAGCCGAGCAGACACACGCGTTCGAGTGGGGCATCATCATCAATCTTGGCCACAGCAATCTGGTTGATGACGGTGTATTCAGAGAAGGTACTGGTGCCCATGAACTGCAGAATGGGCCGATCACGGCAAGTGAAACGTGTTGTAGGATCAGACATAATGTCATGATATTTACTTGACCTGCCAGAGAAAAAAAGATACATTCCCAAAAAGCAAGAGGACGAAATATAATGCGAAAAATTATTCTGTCGTTTGCATTTCTTACCAGTTGCGGTCACACAGGTTTGTTTTTGGACACTTGCAGAACTTGCATTCTCCACACTGAGAGAGGAAGAGTGGAATGACCTTATCACCTGTTCACCAGAATACATAGACATATTTATTTTTTACGTAGTGTTTCATTCATGAACAAATCAGTTAGATAACCAGATAAACAGATTCATGGAAAGATTCAATTCGGAAGACATGAGGGTGAGCAATTGGTGATGGAATTTTCATTTTTGAGTGAACTATCCCTTTCAAGAAGAAATAAAGACTTGGACATGCATTTTGAATAGTTTTATTTTGTGACCTGGTTTGAAATCAGTGACCCCGGGTCCCACACTCTCCACCACACCAGCGCCCTCATGTCCCAGGACAGTGGGAAAACCACGCTTGTCCTTCCCTTCAAACAGGTGGTAAAGGTCGGTGTGACAAACACCTGTAGCTACAACCTTGAAAACAGGAGAAAAACGTGTTAACCAATTTAACCAACAAGTTAACAATTTCAATGTATTTAAGGGGTTTGACAACTTTCATGGGACATTTCCCACCTTAATTCGTATTTCTCCTTCCTGAGGTGGGGCGACTTCTATTTCCTCCATCATCAGGGCCGCAGTGGGCTCCCAGGCAACAGCAGCCCGACATTTAATCACCTTTAGCACAGAAGAACTTGGTTCAGCATGTTTTTTAGATATTTAATGGTTGACTACAGATGTTTATATAACCGCTGTGCTTGAGTAGATGCATGATCTACGCTCTCTAACCGTAGTTGGAGGTTGTCCAGCTCTTTGGCTTAAGCCAATGGAAACATTAAACATCTGTTTTTAGAGCCACAAATATCTGTTATTTCACAATCAAAGATAAATATTAACCCAATGAAACTGCCAGAGTGCACTTTTTGTAAATGTAGCTTGGTTTAATAGTTTCCATTTGGCAGTAAACTGGCAGAGTGACCAATAAAAACTATATATATACTGTATATACACACACACACACATATATATATATATATATATATATATATATATATATATGTATAAAG